>NC_030425.2:6742500-6810000 GCF_001660625.3 Ictalurus punctatus
AGACTGCCGACAAAATACTTAACAATGAGTGTATGTGTGTGTATACATATATGTAATGTCAGCATAAAATTAAGATAACAAGAAATTAACGAATGTCTCCCTGCCTGACCAGGGGGCTTGACACACATGTTTGAAACATTTGCACAGAAAGGTGCCTCATCGTGCGAGTACTGAATCGAGTTCTCTTTAGCAGCTTATTACGCTTGGACGGTCAAATTAATACACACACATCATGTCAAAATTCAGGTCTGGCCTGGTATTCTTTCAAACACAGTTGGTTATGTCTTAAGTGAATGTAAACAGTTGGAGGTGTGTCTGTACCATATATTAGATCTGTACATTAGGTCTTAAAGTGACAGCAGTCTAATAAACCTGCTGCTGTCTGTGTCATTAATATTAATTAAACAACAAAAGACAAAGAGAAAATCACTCACTCCTTTGACTGAATAACTTCAGTAATTTTAATAAGAATCACTGTATATGTCATACAGTGAAGTCTATTTTATTTGACATTTAATTGCTTTATTCAATTCTGTAGTATTTCTTACTTGAATACTACTGATAGACCTACCTGAGAAAACATATCGTTATAGTGAAATAAGCTTGTTGTCATATCGCCCACCCCTAAACATTCGCATTTGGTGATTTCCAGTCTTGAATTACATGTAAAATGTGATATATACTTCTTAATGTAGTAAATATCATAAACCCTGATGATAGGAATTTTTTTTATTTAATTAAGGAATTAAAACGAGAAAAAATTACAAGAACTGAGCTGTGTTCAGAAATTAGCTTGTTGTTATTCGTAGACAGATTAAAAGAAGTATTAAAGCATAAAGCTTGCTGTTATGACATGCTGCTAAATGCAACTCTACTCTGTACTCTCTTTCAGCCTATTTAACTGATTGTTTGTTGTTTGTTTATTAAACTGTTTGAAGATCTGCACTTGCTTTTGTATCTACCTTTGCAATGTGACGTAAAGGAACAGTCAGTATCTGGTGTGGCCACCAGCTGCTTTAAGTACTACACTGCATCAGATTTGCATTAGCGATAGAGTAGAGATGTAAAATCCACTTCATGAAGCCTCTCATTCTCAGTAGCCCTAATGATAGCACCTGAATGGCTGATACCATTAGGCCTCATAGTCTTAGGCAAGTGTGCAATATTGCACTTTTATCCTTCTCTGAAGTGTGCGGGGAAGCGTATAATAGACAGAATACACTCCACTGCCAGGTGGATGATCATGGAAATGGAATTCAATTCTAGTCTAAAAACATAAGTAGATAATAAAAGTAGGGAATAAAAGTCCAGTTGACTTTGAACCAGGGTATCACCCAAATTGCCTCTTCTTCCAAGAGTGAGTAAATTCCTATAGAAAAAATAAATACCTATAGTATATGAACAGAGCTCATACTGGTGTGAGAGAAAATTATTCTGCTGAAACACTGAGTTTTTATATTTTATAGCTCATTGTTATGGTATTGCACCTCTGCCCTGTGTGCTCAGAGTTTGCATATTCTCCCCATACTTCAGAGGTTTCCTCCGGGTACTATGGGTTTCCTCCCCAGTCCAAAGGCATGTTTAGGGATCATTGGCTTTCCAAATTGTCTGTAGTGTGTGAATGTGTGTCTGATTGCACCCTGCGAAAGGTGGGTGTTGCCCACCTTGTGCCTCGAGTTCCCTGGGATAGGCTCTAGGTTTCCCCATGACCCTGTGTAGGATAAGCAGTATGGAATATGGATGGGTAATTGTTTTGACCACCCACTTGCAAGGTGATATAGCTTGCTAAGATTGTATGTGGTCTGACAGTCATCCAGCCAGAGCTGGAAGTTGGTGCGGACTGGTAATTACAGGCAGAGAGTTTATACTTATAGCAGATAGCGAGTGACTGCCATCTAGTTGATTTTTTACATTTGCATGTGATGTTCAATTTTGCAGTTGTAACATATGTTGAAATTGTGGGATTGGTGTTGCGCAGACAGAATGGGAATATTCCTTTTGGGCAGCATGAGGAATATTGCTGTATCTGCCTCAGTGAGCATTTTCTTATTTTTGGCACGAAGAATTAAAATTTAAACTTATATCCAAGGTGGCTGCCTGGGAACCTGGTCTTAACACTACCAGTGGCTACAGATCAGGCAAGCTTCTTTCTCCCAGATTCAGATATGATGTAATTGGGGGGGTTCTTGGTGTTGAGTGTGGCTAGAGTGTGCCTTACCTTCCTTGGTAAGCAGAACTTAAATACCTCATCACATTTCTGCATGACGGGTACTGCTGGCCTGAAGAGACCTTAGCCTCTCCTCACTATATGATAGACAAAAGAGTTTTCCTTCCACAAGGTGGGGTATTAAGAACCTCCCCATATCCTCTGTAAACTCAGCTTGGTAGGCTGAGAACAGGGATCAGCCATTTACAATCTGCTCTGCATGAATGTGGCCTGGAAGATGGAGGCAGAGAAGTGGTCCATTTTATTGGGAAGGGCAAGATTCAGTGGTGCAAGCAGGCTACCTTGTGAGGAGTTAAGGTACTTGGCTATTGAGGGTTCAAGAGCAAGGGTTTCCCCATATCTTAGACTGACATGTTTTTGATCTCCAAGCCACAGAGGCCATGCTTCAGGTCAAGTGGGTCTCCTCAATGTTGCTTCATGTTCATGCAGAATATACAGGCAGGGGCTGTTTTCTACTCCCAGGTTGAGGGCTGAAGAGCTCACCATCATATGCATCCCTTTCCTGGTCAGTGGGGTTTTGACAATGTTAATATGGGTTGCGGTCTGCTCACACACACCTTAATGAGTATAGTATGCTCCAAAACAATTGACCTGCTCAATTTCTGGGAGCATCCATAGCTGCTGTATTTTCCCCTCAGAGTAGTGCTCATCAAGGTAGAAGGTCTGTCAGGCAGGCTTTCAAAACCTGAGTCTATTAGGCTTTAGATAGCACCATGCTAGCATGGAAGCACACTAGCAGCGATAAACAAGAGGATAGCTCTGTCAGCATGGAAATGTTAACATCGTGGCAAAGATAGCTGTGTACCCTGAAATTAGTAGTTAATTTCAGCACTCTAAGCAAGAAATAAGCAAAATCACTAGACTGACCATCTTTTCTTTGACCATCTTGCCCAGTGGAGGCTGATCCAAAGTGATGTATTCTCCTATGGACAGTTGAGTGAAAGCCATGGTGGAAATATGGTCGAGTGATAATACTGTAATGTCTAGGTTGTGAAAAGTAAATGTTTTCTGAGAAGAGGAAGCATGATAAGGTTGTTTATTCCCACAGGATGTGCTTTCTTCGACACTGAGCACATGTTCCTGTCTATCAAGCCACACTTGCTGCAAGTGGACAATTCTGAAGAAGTCTGACATACACGTCCCTCTCATAGTTGGATGTTAAAGACACAAGATGATGAAAGAGAGCTTCATACATTTTTAAGCAGGATATATTCATATTTGTTTTTTTCTCCATTTTCCCCATGGTTAATATGTAATGCAATATTAGTATTGAAATTTGAGGAAGGGGTTGTCTACCTTTTTCCCCCAACCTCAGCACAGCCCAAATTTCTTCTCTATGTGTTGCTGGTGGCATACTGATTAGCATCTCACTGATTTTCAAGTGACATCTTGTGCCCTGTGGAAAGTCGTGTTTGTGTAGACTTAACATGGATAGCTTGTCAAATGCAGTCACTCTGATTCTCTTTTTTTCTGCACTGTTATAGATGGCTGACTTCAACTGATTTAATAGATCAAATTGATGAAGGTGTAGTTAATGATAAGCAAACTCAATCATAGGTGTATGCATAAGGTTGCATATACTGTATACAGTATGTGTAGAGGCATGTGTTGTTGTACACAGCCCCTGTATCACCTACAGTTAACGGCTAGTTCTGTTTCCCTGTAAGAGCATTCATTAGGGAAAACGGGCACTACTATCGATACCATAACAAGATTTTGCCAAGAGCATGCTTTCTGTCTCTATGGCAATAATGGGCACTGTTAGAGGCTGGCTGGCTTCTCAGCACTAACGGGATCATTGATGCTTATAATGACTACCCAGGCATGATCATTTTACATGCTCTGGCAATGCTGTTGTCCTAGGCATGCAGGATTGAAATGGTCAATTAGGAGTTTGGCCACAAAGCTCCATTACTGCCTAACACACTGTCATCAGCATTCATTAAGACACCCGTGTCACCCAGAACAGCCAATTAGAACATGTCCCATGGACCCTGTCTATCTCAGCGGGAGGCTTTTGCTCTCCAAAAGGGTGCTTGAGAGAAAAGAGTCACATTCTCATTGTTTAGTAGGAATAGATAATCTTGGAGAAGATGGAGATAAAATAATGACATAAGAGGAAATGTAAAATGCAACGGTGAACATATCCAGCAGTAGCATTCCTAAATAGCAGGTGAGAAAGAAAATGAGCCATTCTTTCTTCTGCTACAGTGGCTGAAACCTCCAGTTTGTCCTTGCCTACACAATGAAATGAGTGCCAGAGAAGACTGAGGTCTTAAGAAACTAAGAAAATGCAAAATACAGAAATGCAAAAGATACAACTTGCTTTGTCTGCCATAGTGCAAAAAAAGAAGGTATTTACTGGCTACATCCATGTTGAATTGCCCTGAAGGCTCAATTTTCTGCAGTATTCGCAAATGTCTGCACACAAACTGTGCCTGCTGCTCTTCTTGGAATAGAATCAAGCGGGTTTTTTTGGCCAGAAAATGTCCCCTCAAAGCTGCTCAGTTCGAAGTCCATTATGTCACTGCATCAGAGGGCACTGTTGATTAAAAAAAAAATGCAGGGGAGGTGATGATGGCTAACGACACTAATGACTAATAGCATTAAATGTCCTGACCTCTTGCTGCTTATGCTAATGCTGGTCAATGTCTAAGATAGTCTTAGATTATGCCTGTCTGTTTACACATTTTAATTGAGTTACATTATGAAAAATTCAATAATACCAGGAAGATATCCATAATTAAGAGAGCTTGTAAAAAGCTTTTAGAAATTCACTCAGTTAGTGATTACAGAAATAAAGTTGTATATTGGCCATGTTTTATAAGCTGAACAAGACATTAAATGGCAATTATATATATTGAAATAGAACAGTTAATGTATCACTTTGCATATGATTGACAATAGTTCATTGATTACAGATATCGATGGTGGAATGCAGACTTTTATGTTTGTGTGCAAAACAGGTGTTGCCTTCCTAATGTGAGATCACTAAACTATAATTAACAGCACCCAATATGATAGTTCACATACAGACTTTATACTGAGCAGTGGCCCTATTCTTAGCCCCAAGTTGCAGATGGTCGTGGAATGAAGTCACAACTGCTTGTATTTACCAGTTTACTTGCTGAAAAATTTTGGATTGTTAAAAAAACAAATACAATAAAACACGAAAACGATATTAATTACTGGCATTCCATACCAAAATCATAAAGACTGTGTTTACCATAGTGCATTGATAATTTTTGCTTAGTAATCTCAGTATAGGAATGCAAACAAATTGATTTAGTAACACAATATAATTTCACTTTACCATTCTGTAATTTACACTGTTGGTACTTCAAGATTTCTCTCCAATATTTCTAAAAGGATAATATTTTAGACTTCAGCATTCATCTATAGTACGAGCTTATTCTTTTTGTGAGTGTATTTAATGTTTGTAGGAACATTAATTTCAATAAATTCCACAGGAAAGATTAATCTCTCATTTAATAATAATGAAACTTTTGAAGATTGTTATTATGTTGAAACAGTGAAACTAATTAAAATGTTGCCTGTTTTTAAATGTAACTATATTAATGAGAACACATGGCTCATCATTGCACATTTATCTAAACTCTGATTTATCTAATGCAAATGAAAACAACAAAAAAAAAAGCATGCATTTTTTAACATATGCCATTTTGGATGCTGCAATTTCACTTTTAGCACTTTTTTTTTACTCAAGTGAAGGATTTGTTAACTTGTTCCATCACTATTTACTTCACATGAGGGCTGTGACAAACTCCCACACTTCAGCTACACCCACAGTCACAACGTGTTTCCACCACTTAAGGTCTGATTTAAACAAGCAGTTCTAAGCTGTCATCCCAAAAGGTTTATGTTTATGCTCAGTGTAAATTGTGTTGTACAATATGTTCAGACTTTCAGAAGGTGGACTTTTATATTCTGTTCCAACAAATGGCATCATTTTCATCTTTTAGCCTCCTTTTCCCCCATGGACATATCAATTACTATTTACTATGTATTTTTATAACCTGCATATCATTTAATTTACTTGTTCCATATACATCACGTTTGCTGAAGCAACCCATAATATTGTAACAAGCAGAAGATTCCATAGGCATGAAGTTATAAGAAAATTTAGGCAGCTAGTTTGATCACTAACACTAACCATAATGTGTAACAAGTCAGCATGCCTAACTTGTCAGGTTATTTGGATTATGACATTATACATTGCAGTTGTTGTGCACTGATACATCCAAAGTTGTTAGGACATTTTTAAACATAGACTTTGTAAACATCAGTTAGTCATGGATGCTTGGATAACACCTCTATTCTGTTTCTTTTGAGGGGTTATTCTCAACCTCTCACACAATATGATTTCCAATAGTTCATTTAAATGTTTATATATATATATATATATATATATATATATATATATATATATATATATATATATATATATATATATATATATGTGTGCATTTTCGTAAAGTGCAAAACTACAAAACTACAAAATGATACTGCCACTGAGAGGAACATGACCACAATATTTGAAGGTCTGAAGATATTTTAATTACATACACTATATGGCCAAAAGGATGTGTATACCTCACCCAAACCATTGCCAAAACTATTGTGTTAAAATGTCCTAGATGCTGTCAATTGTATAACTCATACAGCTCCTATTGAGACAGGGTGAAAACACAGACAGAGCTAAACATCCAACCATCCATCCACCTTCTACCGCTTACTCCTTCTTCAGGGTCGCTGGGGAACCTGGAGCCTATGCCAGGGAACATCAGGCACAAGGCGGGGTACACCCTGGACAGGGTGCCAGTCCATCACAGGGCACAATCACATACACACTCACACACCCATTCATTCATACACTATGGTCACTTTACACTTTAATTTACACGCCAATCAGCCTACCATGCATGTCTTTGGACTGGGGGAGGAAACCAGAGAACATGCAAACTCCGCACACACGGCCCCGGCGGGAATCAAACCCCGGAGGTGTGAGGCGAACGTGCTAACCACTAAGCCACCATGGTCCCTTCAGAGCTAAACATGACAATTGTTAATCCTTTAGCAATTTTTTATTAAAGTTGTTAATAATTTAATAAGTTGTTTAATTATTAAATAATTAAACATTTCCACCAGATTTACAGAAGTTTTGGAAACACTGGTTTTCTTTGTACTTGCATGCATACGCATGTTGATGAATGCAAAATAAAGCAAATAAAGCCATTTTTATCCAGCTTGATAATTTAGGCCCATTGTGAAACAATACAGCAAAAATACAAGGATGGAATTTCACAGCTATAACACTTATTCCATGGCTAAATAAAATTATTATTAGGAGCAGAAAACATGCTGCAACAACTACGATTTGGGAGATGATTTGGCTCCATGTGCTGGAGGTTTAATAAAACTTTACACAACATCCAAGAGGCAATGTTGATAAACAGAAAAAGGCTCTGAACCTATACAACTCAACATGTGAGCAAGACATTGCAACTTTGTAAATTTGATTGTCCTTTTATAGTTAATAAACAGAAAGGAACAGGAAGTGAAAGTTTGTCCCCAGGGAAGGGGGGTTTCTGCTGGTGTGGAGGTGTCATGATATGAGATCAAAAATCAAAAGATATGAGATCTTTTTCCCCTGGTGAAGTCGCTTTTTGGGTCATTGCCTTGCTGCATGATGAAGTTCCTGTTAATTATATTGGATGCATTTCTCAGTAAATTGGAAGAGAGATTGTTTCTGTAGAATTCTGAATTCATTAGGCTGCTACAGTCATGAGTTACATCATCAATGAATATTTGAGAGCCCATTCCAGAAACAGCCATGCAAACCCAAGCCATGACATTACCTTCACCATGCTTGACTGATGAGCTTCTATGTTTTGAATTATGAGCAGATCTATTCTTTCTCCTCACTTTGGCCTTTGCATCACTTTGTTAGAGGTTAATCTTGGTTCCAGAACTGTAGCTCAACCCTGAATTTATTTGTGAATTCCAATCTGGCCTTCTGATTCTTAATGATCATGAGTGGTTTGCATCTTGTGGTATGGCCTCTATATTTCTGCAGTTGAAGTCTTCTTTGAATGATGGATTGTGATACCTTCACCCCTGCCCTCTGAAGATTGTTGGTGATGTAACTAACTGTTGTGTTTGTGTTTTACTTCAAAGCTCTCGTAATGTTTGTCATCATTTGTTGTTTTGTTGTATTGGCTATGCCCAATGTTTGTGCAATGCATCTGATTGATTTTCCCTCTTTTCTCAGCTTCAAAATTGCTATTCTCCATAGACAGCTGTATGTCCTTCATGTTGGCTTGTCCTTTTTAACAACAAATGCAATCTTCACAGATGAAACTGAAAGTTAAACCGAAGAGTGGATGTTCAGAGCTATTTAATGTTTAAACAGTCAATCTAACAGGACACATCTGGGTAACAAGAAACACCAGTCAGTCACATTTCACTGTTTTTGCTTGCCTACAAATCAGGTGGTCTGATACAAAATGTGCTATGTTCTATGCTGTTGAACACAAGAATACCAGCAAAAAAATGTAAAATCGTAAAGTTTCTTATCATATTCATCTTTTGATCTCAAACCCAAATGTCTTCAGTCAGATCCATCATGCCGGATTTTAGGCTCTCATCTTGTAGCAATATTATAATCCTACGCAGTTTCAACTGTGATTTCTAAGTGTATATTTGTGCAATTACTAGCTGAACAAATATCATCCCAGAGATAAATGTTTATTCTGTTAAAGACAAGCCTATGTAACACACGCGTTTAACATAAACAAGAAAGCGAAACAGAAATATTATTTCTGCAAGAGAAAAGAAAAGTCAAGAAAAGAGTCTGGCAAAATATTCAGATTAGTTATGAAATCCAAAATAACAACAGGTGAGTGAGTTGTTTATACTTAAAAGCTTTAGGTTAACATATTTACTACATGTGCAATTCCATGTACCAATGACAAAATTTAGTTAGAGAGGCAACACAAGTGAAAGGACTTACATTGTGCTACCCCGGTTCAGTCCTGAGCTTGGGTAACCGTCTGTGAAGAGTTTTTCATGTTCCCCCCATGTCTAGGTGTTTTTCCTCCCACCTACCAAAGACTGCCAGTATCTGGATTCATTATGCTAAATTTTACAGGTGTGAATGAGTATGTGAAAGTGTCTGGGCATGTGGCAATGGACTGGTGTCCCATCCAAGGAGTATTGTTCTCTTGCAGCTTACACCAGCCTTCTGGTGTAAGCTCCACATCTACCATGACCCTGACCAGGAAAAAGCGGATACTCTTACTGTGCTCTCCAGCCCAAATTCTCATCTGAAGTGACTTCTAGTAAGACTGCCTTCTACAAGGAAAAGCTGGAAACTTCTCCACAAGATCATCACAAACTACACAACATCTTTTCTTCACTGCTCAACCCACTGGCTCCTACTGCTCCGTCCTGACTGCTGAAGACTTTGCCACCTTTTATGATGGGAAGATTGAAAAAATCTACCCACTCAGGATTTCCCTTCTCCCTCACTGGCACATTTTTCTAATCTAGCAACAGAAAAGATCCTGCAAGTCATCTTGTCCTGCAAACCTACCACCTGCCCATTGGATCCAATCCCTTCAACAATACTCCAGACCATCTCACAAGACCTCCTCCCCTTCATCATTACTATTACCAATGGCTCCATAATAGCTGCTCATGTACCAACTACATTCAAGAGAGCATGGGTTATTCCCATCCTGGATCCCTCTGACATCAGAAATTACCAACTGGTATCACTGCTCTCTGTTCTTTCTAAAATCCTCAAACGCACGGTCTACAATCAACTGTTTCTCTATCTCTCACAGAACAACCTCCAAGGTCCTTACCAGGCTGCCTTCAAAGTAGCGCATTCCCCTTTTGGCAGTCACTGCTAGGCTACATAATGCTAGATCAGCCAAATTTTCCAGTCCTCATCCTCCTCGACCTTCCAGCAGCGTTTGACACAGTCAAAGCCACAAGACACACCACAAGACTCTCTTGTCCATCCTCATGAGTCTTGGAATTCATGGTACAGCATAGCAGTGTTTTGCTTCCTACCTGGAAGGTTGCTCTTATGAGGTGACCTGGAGGGGATCCACATCTGCTCCCCACAGACTCTCCACTAGTGTCCCACAAAGCTCGATCTCTTGGTGAGGTCATATCTCACAAACAGGTTTTCATACCACTACTATGCATGAGGATGATATTAAACTCATCCTCTGCTTCCCTCCCTCAGAGCCTCTTGTTTCTGCTCAAATCTCAGTATGTCTGGCAGACATCTCATCATGGATGGCAGGTCATCAGCTAAATCTTAATCCTAGCAAAACTGAACTGCTGTTCATCCCAGGTGATTCATCACAATGTCAGGGTCTTGTGATCTCCCTGGACAACTATCTGATCTCACCTTTGGTTACTGCACAGAACCTTGGGGAAACCATGGACAATCAACTATCCTTTTCCTCTCACATTGCTAATCTGACACGCTCATATCGATTTTGTCCTTTATAACATCAGAAGGATTCATCCATTTCTATCCATACAGGATACTCAGTGCTTATTCAGTCCCTTGTCATTTCAAGACTGTACTACTGTAACTCACTCCTGGCAAGTCTGCCTCTGAGTACCATTTGACCTCTGCAGCTGTGCGACTGGTTTTCAGCTGGTTTTCAGCCTTCCTAAGTTCTCTCACACCACCCCATTGCTACGCTCCCTCTACTGGCTTCCTGTAGCTGCCCCAATCAGATTTAAAACACAGATGATTGTCTATAAAGCCAAAAATGGACCAGCACCCACTTACCTCAAAGCACTTATCACACCCCACACTGCGCCATGCTCCCACCGATTCTCTAGTACTGCTCAACTGGTCTCACCATCTCTCAAGGAACAAGAAAGGCATGTATTAAGACTCTTCTCTGTTCTGGCACCTGAGTGGTGGAATGAACTTCCCCTAGATGTCCAAACAGCTGAGTTACTGGCAGTCTTCAAACAATGTCTAAAGACGCATCTCTTACCAAAGTACTTATAATAACAATAATAACAATAATAACTGTGTTGTGTGTGTGCTTTTCTTACTGTGTTACCTCCCCCACAGAGTTTTTAAGACTGATATTGTAGACTGTATTCTTATTCCATGACCTAGTGAACCAGTATCAGGATGTATATGTTGATAGAGACTTCAAAGCACTTCTGTATGTTGCTCTGAATAAGGGCATATGACAAATGCCATAAATGTAAATGTACTAAAGAATGAACAATAAGAATAAGAAATGGAAGATTAGGAAAATAAGAAATGGGGGATTTAAAAAAACAAACAAACATAAGATGGCATCAGCAGGTGATAAAAGGACTGCCAAGCATATCTGGATTCAATGGAAGCATGAAGAATGTAAGTTAAGCATCAAGAATCATATATACTTTGTTGGCATACAGTAAAATCAGGAATCACTAGAGTGAATGATAAAGGCAAAAGATAACCCATCAAAACACAAAGCAGCAGCCAACAAAGTCACTTGAGACATTTAACTTAAGTGCTAATCAAGGTTACCTCAGCCAGTTAATAGAAGAGCCCAGAAAACACAGAAAGACAGGAAGAAGGGATGTATAAAGGGACAAATAATGGACCCACTCATCACAAGCACAACTGAAATTTAAAATAGAATTTATGTCAACCATGAAAGGCATACAAAATGTGAACACTAACTGAGTCAATGTAGCTGTGAGCGTGTAATTGCAACTCTGCATGACAGAGTAAATTAATCCCCCAAATTTACCTGCATGAGCACTAATTAGTCCATGAATCCTTAGTCAGTGTGTGCATTATATATTGACTTAAGCAATTTCCTTGTTCTGGACATGCTGTAGCTTTAATAAGATGTGGCTCATTGAAACCAAGACAATAAATGAATGATTCACTACTGAAAATTCCTCAGTTCCCTCTTAGCTACGGCAGCTTGTGGAAATGATCACTCTATTGGTTTAACTCTGTTTGTCTGCTCCGTTAGCTCAGCTAAAAAAGTTTAGGCAACCTTGCCAAAAAGGGAGGAATTACAGATACCAAGGAAAACTGCCCTCATTATTTTTACTCCCAGCTCTCCACCCTTACAGCAGGAGGGAGACAGCAGATGTAATGTAATCAGAGCCTGTACAAAATTGAATTCCTCTGACCATATAATTCATGAACTGCATTCCAGCATCCACTATCAAAAGCAATTCTGTTTATTTATGGTGGCTTTTACGAAGCGGTTTACACTGAATCAGGCTCCATTTTATAAGCAAGGAAATATGGGAGGAAGTGTGTCATCAAATTAAAAAACAGTGTAGGTTAAATCCATTCTCTTTAAATGGAGCATTATATCTGTGTCCAACTTTAATTTTTTCAAACTGGTGGAAACTGACCTCTTACTAAACAAGGGACCAGAAAATTCTTGCCCTGAACATTAAGCATTTTTAAACTTCAAGGTAAAAACCTAAAGTATTTAATAGTGGCTAAGTATGATTATGGTGAGGTTTTGTAATATGGTATCAGAGCTTACAGAAGCCATATAATTAAGGGCTCTATTTTCATGATCATAGCATATACAAAAGAACAAGTCATAAGATCTGTGCATTATGTATTTTTATATTTCTCTATATATTTTTAGAATCTTCATGATGTCAGGAATTGGAGGTGGAGAAAAAAGGTTGAGCAGACAATTTAATTTTAAACACAAATAAAATCAATAAACATAAACTATGGACATGAGATAAGGACAATACAGGCAATAGGTGATAATAGGTACGCACATTAACAAATGATAAAGGATAGACTGAGAAACACAGATAAACCAAAACTGAAATAGTGTTAATATTTAAGTAAAAAAGGACACAGGTAAGTGCTCATTGAGGTCTTATGCAGATGCTGATTGTGTAGTGTAGTCCCGCACCGATTTCGGCGTTAACATAATGCATGATACAGGTGTAAGAATCAAATCATCTCCTCTCCCTTTAAGAACCCAGTTTGTGCAGTGTAACAGTGATGCATTTGTCATATATTTCATATAAAATTTTAGGGGAGTAATAACCAGTTCACTGACAAGATTTACAGGAAATGTATTTCTCATTTCTCTGTCATTAGATTTTAGGTCAGTATTTTAGTGGTAGTATAATAAACGTGTTGACTCAGGTACAATTTTATTTTGAAGGCCTACAATCTAAAAATAAATCGAAAATCATGCAAGGCCCAACTTAAATAACATGTCTATTAACAAAATCATTCCACTTCGTGCCAGTATGTGTCAGGTCTACTCCATCTTTGAACTCCAATTCCCAGAATAAACTGCTTGCAAACACGGTGGACACAGACTACAACTCCCAACTCCGCACATAGGTATACTCTCAGTCTCTGGAGTTCTAATGACACTCGGCTGTTGCCAGTCACATGCACTCACACAGCACTTTTTAAAAAGGAACTTCATTCACTAGAACTTTGCGAAATAATGCTCCGTTGTGCATACTTTGACTTACCAAGCCGTTGGTTATTATTGCTATTCTGATTCTTGACTCTGTCTCCTGTTTTTTGTGTTCTGGTTATACTACGATATCCTGTTTGCTGATCTCCTGACCCTTCTGCATGCCTTGACCTTGAACCTGCCTTTCATTTTGGATTCGTTTGCTGGACTTTGTTTAAATAAAACTGCAATTGCTTCCGTCTTTGCATGTATGTTGTGACAACATGACCGTAATTATAGATGTTTTAGCACCTATAATGGTCTATGCACACACCATGCTGAGCACTATCGGTATTTAAGCAAAATTGAGCAAAATTAAGTAGAAATGCAAGATGATTTTGCTGAATTAACTGTGATTGACAAAATGATTAATAGTTCACATTGTCCAGGAGTTCTCACAGTCCCACCAGAAGAGCCAGATATATAGACCAGGTGTCACGTTTCAAGGTGGGAGTTCGGAAGCAATTGCAGATTTTCAAAATAGGTTATTAAACGAACAACAAAACAAAGACACTAAGACAACTGGGCATAATACTGTGGCAAAACTAAACATAAACTAACAAGATCAAGAAACATGGAACACAGAAGACTAAGACAAGCGAAAGACAGGGAGACAGTGCAGACAATGGCTATATATACACACAAGTGTGCTCATTAACAAACGTGAATCAGGTGCAGGTGGTCACGTGACATGTAGTGCAGTGCAGTGGCTGCTGGGAACTGAAGTCCAGAGTTACCTTCCTGATACATGACAGAACCCCCCACAAGGGCGCTTCTCCTGGAGCAACCAAAAATACACACCCTCCAGCTGGTGGTCCCGGCCCCCTGGGCAAAATGTCCCCAGCAAAACTAGGAGGCTGAGCAGTGTCCGCAGTGGAGCAGGGAAGCAGAGCGCTGCACTTGGCGGAGCAGGAAAGCAACGCAATGTCCTGGGCAGAGCAGGAAAGCAGAGCGAGGTGCCCGGTGGAGCAGGAAAGCGGACAGACGTCCCCGGTGGAGCAGGAAAGCGGACCGACGTGCTCGGCGGAGCAGGAAAGCGGACCGACGTGCACGGCGGAGCAGGAAAGCGGACAGACGTGCCCGGCGGAGCAGGGAAATGGAGCGACGTCCTCGGCAGTGCAAGAAAGCAGAGGGACGTACTCAGAAGTGCAGGACAGCAGAGGGACATCCTCGGCGGAGCAGGAAAGCGGAGTGATGTCCTCGGCAGAGCAGGAAAGTTGAGCGACGTCTGCATGGCAGGACAGTGGGACAACTTCCTCCGCAGGACAGGAGAGCAGGATAGCTTCCTCAGCAGGACAGGACAGCGGGAAAGCTTCCTCAGCAGGACAGGTCAGCGGGATAGATTCCTCAACATGACAGGGCAGCGGGATCGATTCCTCAGCAGGACAGGGCAGCAGGATAGCTTCCTCAGCAGGACAGGGCAGCGGGACAGCTTCCTCAGTGGGACAGGAGAAGGGAGCGATGTTCTCCGCAAAGCCCGAGAGAAGCTCAAAGATTTCCGCGAGACCATAGCGGGGAGCAAGGTTCTCCGTGAGGCCAGTGAGAGTAGCGAGGTTCTCTGCGAGGCCAAAGGGAGGAACGATGCTCTCCCCAGAGCATGAGGGGGGAACGATGTCCTCCATGGAGCAGGAAGGGGGAGTGACATACGGCACGCAGCAAAGAAGAGGAACGACATCTTCAACGGAACATGGAGGCGGAGCGACCACCTCAGCCGAGCAGGAAGGCGGCGCGACGACCTCAGCTGAGCAGGAAGGCGGAGCGACGACCTCAGCCGAGCAGGAAGGCGGAGCGACGACCTCAGCCGAACAGGGAGGCAGAGCAGCGTCCTCAGCAGAGCAAGAAGGCAGAACGATGTCCTCAGTTGAACATGAAGGCAGAGCAACATCCTCAGTTGAACATGCAGGCAGAGCGACGTCCTCAGCTGAGCAGGAAAGCAGAGCGAACTGGCAAGCACAGCGGCGTTGAGTGTGGGGTTGTTGAACAGAGAGAAGTACTTGGGTATGTCAGGACACAGCGCAACGTCTTCAGCCAACCCGGGTGACTGAGCGGCATCCTCAGCTGAACCGAAAAGCTGAGCGGCCTCCTCAGACAAGCAGGGAGGCTGACTTTCGTTCTCCGCTGATTCCGTTTGCCGAACTAGATCCATAATAGGGGGAGGAGGGTGGGAGATGGTACTAGCCCCGACCACAGACTCCCCCTTGTACCCGGACTCCTCTTCCTGTTGGTGTGGCGTGGCATAGTCCTCCGTGAACATAGGAGGCAAGTTGAAGCCCAGATAATTCCTGGCGACCTGCTGCTTTCGTAGCGCCGCTTGGTAATCCTCCGCCTGTTGGTGTACCGTACCAAAGTATTCCACGATCATCGGTGGCATCCTGATGCCCCAGTTCTCCATCCTGGCGATCTGCTGCTTCCGACTGTATGTCTTTCGTTCTGTCACGTTTCAAGGTTGAAGTTCGGAAGCAATCGCAGATTTTCAAAATAGTTTATTAAACGAACAACAAAACAAAGACACTAAGACAACTTGGCACAATACTGTGGCAAAACTATACATAAAAAAACAAGATCAAGGAACATGGAACACAGAAGTCTAAGACAAGCAAAAGACAGGGAAACGGTCATGTGACATGTAGTGCAGTGCAGTGGCTGATGGGAACTGAAGTCCAGAGTTACCTCCCTGATATGATACCAGGTGCCTGGTTGCCAGTCCTTTTGAAGCCAAACTTTTGCAATACACAAATAATACACCATCTTCAAGTCCTTGTTAAAATAAAACTATAATGTTCTTATATGTTTAAACTGAAATGATCACTTATTGCATGCATGATTTATTTTACATATGCATCCATTTTTGCTTGTTTTTATGAAAAGTGCCAATAATTCTGGAGTGGAATATTTAAGAAATTAATAACAACATATAACAACAATAATAGTTGATCTCCACAACTGTAATGTCAGCTTAAAAACAAACAAACAAACAAAAAAATGTGGATGTGCCTTAATTGCCCTTGACATTAGTCAGTGTGGTAGTGCAGTGACTAAGCAGTGCTTAGAATCAATCCAAAAATAATTTCCATCATGGTAATATATGTACTCCATGCATGTTTATGTTTTCTCTTCTTAATCTTGTTGCCTGTTAATGTTAAACAAGTCAAACATTATATTTTCCTGACATTTTGATAGCATGGGGGTTAGAAGCACAGTAGTTTTCCCATCAAGGAATTGGACTGTTAATGTTGCAACATAAGAGTGAACAAGGTGAGCCAACATTATTTAACATAAACAAAGTGATTAATATCTCTTCGGTTTTTTGTAACTTACATGTCTAGATTGTATAAGTAAATAGCAAGATTTCAATAATAAAAATCCAGAATTCTTTGCTTAATGATAATGACCAATATAGGAACAATATTAAATAAGATTCATATGGCTCCTACTACACATACTAGAGGGGTAAATTGCATTAGGACTTGAGACAGCTGGTGCTGACTTAGCTTTACTCAGATGATAATATGACATGTCTCCAAGAAAGTGAATCCTAAAAGCTGTCCATTCACCAAGAGTCATTTGCATGACCTGTCTCAGTTCAGCTGGGTCACAAAGAAGCAATGTCTGTCCATTTATATCATTTTGCTTTACAATCTCAGCATATGCTTCGGGGAGCTTCAGCCTGGATAGCTGTAGACGTTTAAAAGTGTATTAAAAATAATGTTATTTTTTGTTTCCATCAATTCTAGAATGTATTGTATAGTGATTAATATAAACAGAATTTAAGATGAAAGTTTACTGACCTCATTACAAACATCTTCCACAGACAGCTTGAGGACAGTATTTGGAGACAAATTGTTGAATGCATTTTTTCCTATTGCTCTCAAAGTGCTGATTTGTCTAATCCTTGCGAACTCATTTTTGATGGAATAGTCCAGGTTAACTGTATATTGTTTAAGTTGATCTGCCTCTATGACTGTGAATTTGTAGTCCTTTTTGAGAAATGTTTCAAACAGCTCAGGATCATCATCTCTTTCCAGGAACTTCTCCACTTTCTCCCTAATTGTATGGAGCTCTATCCTATTCTCACTGAACACATTCCATAGAGTCCTGCTGGGATCATAGTCAACCATGGTTTGAACAGTATGCAAAGCCTGATGTTCATCTTCCATACATTGAAGTATCCAACTTAGTCTACAAGGCCAGCGGTCTACCAGTACAACCCAAGCAGTGACTCTTTCAGGAGGGGGACTTTCAACATTAAGAGCCCTAATGACTGTCAAGGACACCCTGGTGGAATTGGCGACCCTCCTCATAGACACAGTATTTTCTGAGATATAAGTGTGAAGCCTATTTTTGTCAGATAAGTATATGCTTTGAAATGCTTCCTGGATTAAATTTTTCACTTTTTTCTTTGTGGTATTGTTTGCTCTCAGGGAAGTGGATTGAACCTCATCATTAAGGCTACTCTGTATGAAAGGGACATCTTCTGAAGAAACGGAGGTCTTTATGCTAGATAAATTCTCAACTTCATCTCTTCGGGTGTCAGAAGGCCGTTCAGACACATCCAGTAAAATATTTTTGAAGACCTTGCACTTTGATACCTCACATAAAGGTGGTACTGTGAAGGGTAGTGTGATTATGCGGTCCAGGAAGCCATAAGCTCGGTCCTTTTTACTAAAGCAATCCTTTGCCTGATCTATTTTTTGGGTAAGAACCTCTGGGTCAACTGCAACTAGAGAAATGAATGGGCTTTCCTCATCAGAAAGAAGTATGTTAATGGCATCCAAGACCCCAACAATTTTTGCTGGTGTGCAGCAGTCCAAATTGGTGATTTCCAGCACCACTTTTATCTTTTGCCTCTCAAAAGTCTCCATGAAGTGAATAAAGCATGACAGTAGTCTCATCTGCTTCCGAACTTCATGCATTAAGCCTAACTGCTCACTGATCTTCTTGTTGTCCAAGGCATATCTGACATTAACATCCTGGCTAAAGATCAGGTTCTTCAGCAGCAAGAAAATAAATCTCATAGCTCCAACTGCAGGGATTCCTAGTACTGTAATGATAAACCCGTCGATCACTCCATACTCTTTGTTGTTATCTCCATCTCCTTGAAGCTTTACTTCAGGAAATGATAAAATACAGATTGGTACCAAAATAAAGAGGCAAACCATCAGTGTAATCAGGACAAAGGCCCATAGTGGGCAGCAGCAGAACTTCTTTGACCTCCAGTCATTGGAGCTTTCTTCAGTCTTCTTTTCCATACCATCCTTTTCTTCATCATACTGAGCTACTCGGAAGAGGCTGAGCTGAAGCTTGCCAAAACTGTCCTGAATAGCTTTGCACAACTGCATTACCAAGCCAGCCCATAGCATGTCACTGCCTGCAAAGTGCCAAGCACTAAACCTTACAAACACATAGCGGTTGCATTTCTTCATATCTTTTTTTCCTGACCAAACAGGTCGATAGAAAAGGAGACGAAAGATTAGTGAAATCAGGTTCCCAATAGAGGACCTGCTTCTGTTACTGTTCTGCTTTTTTCTCTTTGCCTCATCATTCATGTGACCTGTGGAATAACAAACAAGGCAACAGGACAGTAAAACAATCAATGTATGCTCTTTGTAACCACTATGTTTAATGATTTTGAGCATTGAGTCATATCAGAAAATATATATATCTCACAAAAGTGACTACACCCCTCACATTTTTGTAAATATTTGATTATATCTTTTCATGTGACAACACTGAAGAAATGACACTTTGCTACAATGTAAAGTAGTGAGTGTACAGCTTGTGTAACATGTACATTTGCTGTCCCCTCAAAATAACTCAACACACAGCCATTAATGTCTAAACTGCTGGCAACAAAAATGAGTACACCCCTAAGTGAGAATTGGGCGCAAAGTGTCAATATTTTGTGTGGCTACCATTATTTTCCAGCACTGCCTTAACCCTCATTTGCATGGAGTTCACCAGAGCTTCACAGGTTGCCACTGGAGTCCTCTTCCACTCCTCCATGACAACATCACGGAGCTGGTGGATGTTAGAGACCATGTGGTCCTCCACCTTCCATTTGAGGATGTCCCACAGATGCTCATTAGTGTTTAGGTCTGGAGACACACTTGTCCAGTCCATCACCTTCACCCTCAGCTTCTTTAGCAAGGCAGTGGTTGTCTTGGAGGTGTGTTTGGGGTCGTTATCCTGCTGGAATACTGAATACTGATCATGCTCTGCTTCAGTATGTCACAGTACATGTTGGCATTCATGGTTCCCTCAATGAACTGTAGCTCTCCAGTGTTGGCAGCACTCATGCAGCCCCAGATCATGACACTCCCACCACCATGCTTGACTGTAGGCAAGACACACTTGTCTTTGTACTCCTCACCTGGTTGCCACCACACACGCTTGACACCATCTGAACCAAATAAGTTTATCTTGGTCTCATCAGACCACAGGACATGCTTCCAGTAATCCATGTCTTTAGTCTGCTTGTCTTCAACAAACTGTTTGCGGGCTTTCTTGTGCATCATCTTTAAAAGAGGCTTCCTTCTGGGATGACAGCCATGCAGACCAATTTGATGCAGTGTGCGGCGTATGGTCTGAGCACTGACAGGCTGACCCCCCACCCCTTTAACCTCTGTAGCAATGCTGGCAGCACTCATATGTCTATTTCCCAAAGACAACCTCTGGATATGACGCTGAGCACGTGCACTCAACTTCTTTGGTTGACCATGGCGAGGCCTGTTCTGAGTGGAACCTGTCCTGTTAAACCACGGTATGGTCTTGGCCACTGTGCTGCAGCTCAGTGTCAGGGTCTTGGAAATCTTCTTATAGCCTAGGCCATCTTTATGTAGAGCAACAATTCTTTTTTTCAGATCCTCAGAGAGTTCTTTGCCATGAGGTGCCATTTTGAACTTCCTGTGTCCAGTATGAGGGAGTGTGAGAGCAATGACACCAAATTTAACATACCTGCTCTCCATTCACACCTGAGACCTTGTAACACTAACAAGTCACATGACACCGGGGAGGGAAAATGGATAATTGGGCCCAATTTGGACATTTTCACTTAGGGGTATACTCACTTTTGTTGCCAGCGGTTTAGACATTAGTGGCTATGTGTTGAGTTATTTTGAGGGGACAGCAAATTTACACTTTTACACAAGCTGTACACTCACTATTTTACATTGTAGCAAAGTGTCATTTCTTCAGTGTTGTCTCATGAAAAGATATAATCAAATATTTACAGAAATGTGAAGGCTGTAGTCACTTTTGTGAGATACTGTATATCAATGCTGGCAATTACAACCAAGCCAGATCAAATCTCAATCTGACCAGTTTAAAACATTTCAGATAAATAGGCTGACTATACTTGTGAGCAGCCACATACAAACCTTCAATGCTTGTGAGAATCATTTTAATCCTGCTGTGACATGATGAGTATAAGCCTACAGTCAATGGAGAATCAACTTTTGCAAGAGTTTTGTATAATGCATATGCATATACATTATCTTTGTTTCGCTCTGTTAAAAACAAACAAACAAACAAACAAAAAAAAACAGAATGGAAATTTTTTTCTCAGTTTGACATTGTACATACATTTTAATACATTTCACAGTGCAATATCTACTTTAGTTCAATAGTTACATTGGCTTGCAAAAGTATTCAAGCCCCCTGGAATTTATCAGAATTTTATTTATAACAAATGAAAACATGCATGGTCAAAATTAATATAATTATAATAAAAATCCCTTAGAGTAATAACATATTATATTTGGCCTTTACCTGTGAAGCATGTGAATATCTGTGAAATATTAACAGGTCTCATTTTCTGAACAAAAACTACTTCAGTTCAACTCCTATTGAGGAGACTGTCAGTCTGAAGGAAGTGAAAATGAAAAGTAAGGAGCTTTCTAAGGAAGTTAAAGATAAGGTTATAGAAATTCATAACTTAGGAGTAGGGTATAAAATTCTATGTAAGTGGTTGGCATTGTTGGCTCAATAGTGAAGCAGTGGAAGTTGAATCACACAACTCAAGCACTACCTAGACAAAGCTGTCCCTCAGAGTTCAGTCCAAAAACAAGACAGAGACTGATGAGAGAAGCTACAGTGAGGCCAAGAGTCACTCTGAATAAGTTAGAGTATAGTGGCTGAGAGTGGAATGAAGGTGCATCACACAACCATTTTAAGAACTCTGCATAATTGATGATATGGAAGGATGACTAGAAAGAAACTATTGCTTAAGTACAGCCAACCAGAAAGAAGACCAAGATATTATATTTGTGCAAGTTTCAAAGTGCTATGTGTGGTGCAAACATAACACAGGCCTCAATGAACACCATCCCTTAGTGAAATATGATGGTAGCATCATGCCCCGGGGACACTTTACATTCCCAGAACCTGAGTTTCTTGTCAAAATAGAAGAGAATACAAGAGAATCTTCTTGACTAAAGCTTGGGATAAACTTCAACTTTCAGCAGGACAATGGTCCCAAACATGAGCGCAAATGATAGGAGTGGTTAAAAACAAAAAAGTGATTATTGTATAATGGCTAGGGGCACTGCTAGTGTTTCTGGGCCCCCTGGCTATTTTGTACTCCAGGCCCCAAGCCCCCACCCCCAATTATCTTTTCTTATTGCCACATGTAAAAACAATCATTATCAATAAGCATAACAATGATTGCATATTCAATAAGAGACTATAAAGAACTAAATTTGAACAGTTTATTAAATTAGCTGAAATTATGCATTCATAACTATATACAATTAACTATACAGTACAAGTAATTAACACCATCGTACTCTCTCTCTCTCTCTCTCTCTCTCTCTCTCTCTCTCTCTCTCTCTCTCTCTCTCTCTCCCTCAGACACAATAGAAACGCTGTCTGGATGTCTTTATATGCTGGCAACTTGCAATTTCTTATTCCCCAAGTACCAAGAACAATGAACTTTTCTATTATTATTATTATTATTATTATTATTATTATTATTATTATTATTGATTGAGTGAATAATAAGTTTCACATACTAGTGGCTCCAGAAAGAAATGTGGAAATTAGCTAAAACAGTGACAGGATCACTGAATCAATGAGTTGAACCTGAGAATCAAATCGGTTCCATTCGGGAATGAATCATTCAGACTTCTTTTATCAACGGGATTCTCCAATTAATTTAAATGAACCGACTTAAACAAATCATTCACTCATGAATTGGACATCATTACAACCCTTCTTTCATAAACGCACTCTGACAATTAAAGCAGATTTATATGATTACATTACATTTCGATCGATTCCTCACAGAAAACTGCTGCAAGGCTTCAGAAAGCTTGAATATATACAACACTGGACTAGTTTTACTGTCGTTTGTGCTTTTCCATCATTTTGAACGTCCTTTTCTATTTTATGCTAATTATAACAGCTTCATAATCTAGCTTCAGAATCATAGCACAAAAAAGGGAGCATGAATCACCTTATTTTTTTGGAAAAACTGGGTAACTAAGTATCTCCCTTATCTTGCTCTCTCCTGTTTTTCATGTTTTTCTTTCCTCTTTTGCTATCCCGATTTTGTCTGTGCCATCTCTTGCCATCTAACTGATGCTTGGAACGACTCACAACTGTGAAGTGCCGCATTTCTGAATAATCCGCATACATCTTAAGGTGACACACACATGCACTTGGCACAGTCTGAGGGCATTCATTATAGCATGCTTCTAAATAGATTATTGTGCAAAGAATCCATTTAAATACAAAAATTATACAGGTAATTATGGGGTTCTGCTGGGCCCCCTGTCTGATCAGGGCACATCGCCCATCACCCCCCACCCCCTTATTATGGCGCTCCTAACAATGGCCATGTTCTGAAGAACCTGGAGCAAATCTGCTAGGAAGAATGAGTGAAAATCTCTCCCAAACAGTATGCAGAGCTTGTAGCTCAACAGACTTAAACTGTTATTGCAGTAAACAGTGGTTCTACCAAGTATAAGTCTAAAGGGTTTGATACTAAACGGTTTGATACTTATGCTTGCAGAATTCCATTTTTTGTAAAGATCTGCTGACAAATAATGATTTTGACTTTGAATGTTTATTTTAAGAGCATATTGGTTTGCAATAATACTGGCTGAAACAATCTGTCTAAGTGCCATTTGTAATCCAGACAAATCTGATGACTGTTAAGAGGGTTTAATACTTTTGGAAAGCAATGCATATGATTGTGTTGTACTTGCTAAACTAAGAAATCCCAGATAAATCAGCAAACGGGTGCAATATACTTTTCAAACACCCAGCACTCCCTTTTTCAGAACAAAGTCCTTGTACAATGCAAACACAATAAAGATATGCAGTGAATATAATGTCCTTTAATGACTAGTTCAGTCCAAGGGTGCCAAAGGGCAAATATAGAGCAGGTAAAACAAAGAGCAAAGGCATTTAGATGTTTTATTCATGTTAAGAGAGTTTGACGATGATAATTACAAATATTTATTTTCATAATGTATCAAGCCTGGTTTTGGGTATGTTCATTTCATTACATTCATTAAATTTTATTAGTTTAAAAGTTGTGTTGTACCTTTTGCCATTATTATCTTCTGTCTCTCTGTGTAGAGAAAATATCAACAAAATATCTTCTCCAACTATCCTGAAAATGAGAAAATGTAATGATTAGATTTGTTAAGGGTTTTTTTTTTTCTTTCTTTCTTTTTGCCATGCTCCTGTTTTGATGTCTATATATACAGGTGCATCTCAGAAAATTTAAATATAATGGAAAAGTTCATTTGTTTCTGTAATTTAATTCAACAAAAAGCTTTATGTTTTAATATTTTTACTTTTTTTAACTGCTCATTAACCTTTCTGCCATTAACTAGAAATAGAAATGTGTTATTATGAAGCAGTGCATTTATTTCAGCCAATTCAGACTGAACTGATCAATTTTGTGTGAGATTGCCAGGAATTAAAAGTACATAGATAAATAAGGTAAACATTAGATAAAATGCACATAAATCATACCATGTTAACTCTTGAGTATTATGTTTTTGTGTGTGTCTGTGCACAAATCTCTTTTAATGAAAAACATGAAAGTGAAGAATGAAAGCCTCACCTGCTACAAGCAGAGTTAATGAAGTCATGAGGTTTACCACAACGCTCATAATGCTGTCTGTATTCCTTCAAACAGCAGGACATGAGGGTGTGTGTTATCATGAAAAACACAGTTGTGATTGGCAAGTTATGTAGATGACCATAGTTGTTATTCTAGATAACAATTGTTATTCGGTTGCTTTATTATATAAACAGTGCCCTCCCATAATTTTGGCCACCTTTGTAAATATGAGCAAAGAAGGCTGTTAAAGATTGTCTTTATTGTTTAAACTTTTGATCTTTTGTTTAAAAAAATCACAAAAAACTATGCTCTCATGTATATCAAACAATTGTAAACACAACACAGGTTTATATTTGTTAAATATAGGTGTATAACAATTATTAGTAACCTTTTAGTCAATACTTTGTGCTACCTCCCTTTTCCAAGTGCCAAAATAACAGCTCTGAGTCTCTGTACCTCCCACTCTTGTTCACTGCTCCTCAAACAGTCATCGATGGGAAGGAAGTCAGAAGGGTTGGCATTCCAAGGTAACAGGGGAAGTTGGTGACTTAGAACACACTGAAAAGGGGTTAATTGTGAGGCTGAATGTAGAGTATTCTGGATGTATTCAAGTCAAGTCATGGGATTTTATTATCATTCCTCTATATAGCTTGTACACACTGGAACAAAATGAAATTTCTTCAGGACCTGGTTCAACACAAAACAGTATGCAAGGGTACATAAAGTGCAAAACACAGCAGTGTGAGACGAGTGCAAGACAATAAATACCAGGACAATAAATACACAGAACATGGACCGTAAACTGTAAACTACTGTATAACGTATTAGCACAGAATTATTATTAGCAGCAATATTGGCAGCAAAATGAGTTCCATAATGTATATGTATTCTGCCCATGGTAGAAAGCGGGCCCAGTCCTCCTGGTTACCGGCACAGTATGATTGCAGGAATTGACCTATTTCTTGATTGGCCCTCTCGACCACTAGCTTGGGGATGGTAACCAGATGTGAGACGTGAGAACAGATGTGTAAATCTGCTCCATACCCAGGAGGAGAATTGAGCTCCCTGATCACTCATTATGTTTTCTGTAATCCTGTAATTTTGGAATAAGTGTGTTGGAATAAGAGACACTGACTGGGGATTCTCAGTCCTGGGATATTTTCAATCTCCTTGTTGAACTCCCAGGTAAGAGCCCCCACAGAACAGGCTGGTGGAAAGATATGCTCCTTGTCATTTCCTTGGGAGGGGCTGGGTACAGGCATTATAGGGAGGCAGCTTTTGTATTCTTGGATCCTGGGCAGTAGGAGAGGGTGAACTCAAACCTTGCAAAAAAGAGGACCCACCTTGCTTGTCATGAGCTGAATTAGTTGTCTTGATGTATTCAAATTTTTTGTGGCCAGTGTAGATCATGAATGGATGTTGGGCCCCCTCCAACCAGTGACACCACTCTGCCAAGGCTAGATTTACTGCCAGGAGATCTTGCTTGCCAATGTTATAGTTGTGCTCAGTCAGAGACAATTTCTTTGAGAAGAAAGCCATTAGGTGAAGCTTTGGTTTCTCTCCAAACCTCTGTGACAACATTATCCACACATTGGACTCTGAAGCGTCCACTTCCACAATGAATGGCCTGGAAGGGTCTGGGTGTTACAAGAGAGGGGATGATGTGAATGTTTCCTCGAGCCATTGGAATGCTTGGTCTGCTGAGTTGTTCCATTGTGGCCTTTTGGGCCCTTTCTTGAGTAGGGACATGAGGGGTGTGATGGTAGAACTGAATCCTCTGATGACTCCGTGGTAGAAGTTGGCAAACCCTAGCAACCTCTGTAGCTCCTTCACTGTAGAAGGGGTCAGACACTTGTTGATGGCAGTGAACAGTGGAGGATTTCTCTCTGGGATCAGGAGATCTGTGGGTTGTGGGTGTGCATCCAGGGGAACCCCAACATGATAGGAAAGTTCTTGGTGACTGTGACAAGGAGATAGCTTTAATCCTGATGGAGGGTGCTGACTCTGAGAAGAAGGGGCATAGTGCAATGGGAGGTGCAGTGGATTGCAGCGTGGTTAGGTAGACAGGTTCAATTTCATGGTGAGAGAGATGTCAATAAAGTTGCCAGCTACTCCAGAGTCAATCAGAGTAACCAGAGCAAAAGACAAAGACATAAACAAAATAACCAGAACAGTAATTGTAATCAGAAAGCACTACTGCAAGATAAAGGCTTGGTGTCAACAGGTAAGAAAGGCTGAGTGTGTACTTTGCATTGTGTTAGTGGAATGAGTGCCCTTACAGTATATACTGTTGTGAGTCCATGTGTGTGTAATCAGTAGGATGGTTAACGTGAATGTGATAGAGTTTTTGATGGCTGTTGAGTGTTATAGTCTTTGGCAGCCATGTTAGTAGGCTATGTTGCTTGTAGTCTGCGGCTATGTTTGTCTTTGTGAAACAACAAAAATTTTGGCATTGATATGACAATATGGCAGTGGAACAATGCAGGTACAGACAAAACTCCTTGCCCATGTGAGTCAAAATACATACAACCCAGGTATTCATGAGTGAAGGATAGAGTTATCTGCCACTATATTCATCTGCTCAGTATTGCAAATGTGTTACGAGTGTAAGGAAACCTACAAAGTCCATTCAGTAAAGACTTTTATTTTGATATTGTGTTGACGTGAGCAGAGTTAACTTCGGGTATTTTACAACGGTAAAATGTTAAGTTTAGACCCGTGACGTATTCCAGAGCCACATTACATTGTTTCTAAAAATCCATTTGTCTTTAACGAGTCTGCTATAGAAGGTGATGAAATGGGTTTTCCTTCGTGTTTGTGTGTGTGGAGCGGGGAAATAGGCCTGTTAGTGCTTAGCGAGTTATTTGCCGGTGGAGTCGAATACTCCCGTGTTTTCTTGTTTCACGTACAGTTTTGTTTTGCTTGTTCAAACGGAATCAAAACGTAAGGTATGCCATTGCTTATCATGTGAGAAGAGTTGGCTGACTTATCGGATAGGGTCGTGTATTGTCCGTCTTCTCAATTGGATCTCCGTTAGCCGGGATTGTGGCCTCGCTGGATCAAGCTACAGCCTTGAGCGGGAGCACGATCGCTAAGGGTCATTGGGTGAAGAGACATTACCCTGCCATCCGCTGGACATCATTCAGCGCCTCATCCAAGATATAAGAGTGGTGATGTACATTATGCTTCCCATTTTCAACTGAACCCTGGTAAGCAAGTCATCGTGTTTTCTTCCTAAGGAATAAAGACCAAACAGTTGAGTTGGAAAGACTTTTATTCATGGAACCATGACCAGCGACTTTTTCTAAAAAGGATTCATATACTCTTCCTATGTGTTCATAAACATTCTGACACGTGATTGGACTGAATAGCATCCTGTTGGATTTTGAAGTGACCTTTTGTTTCTATTTTGAGCTGAACTGACTCTCGTGAACTACTTCAGCATGGTCAAAGAGGAATCCTGACCAGTTGTTGTTTTGTTTGTTTACAGTTAAATTGAAATAATCAAAGTTTATTTTAATTATTTTTGTTTCTTCAATTTTACTTACAAATTCACCCATAGTGAATAAACACATTTGTTAGCTAAACTGAAAACTGTCAATGCTAATTCTGTCACTTACTAAGGAGTGGGGGCGTCTCTCTATCCTGTTAGATCTGGGGAGGGTGGGGGCTTGTAGTTAGCTATACTTACCTTGTTATGTATACACACACTTCAGGTGGCTGCCATGCAACAGAACAAATCCTGAAGCCCACCTCACCTCATCTTGAGCATCACTACGTTGCAACACGATAGGTACCAACATACAACCACAAGTTGTACAGAGGCTAAAAGCATTTGGTGGGGGGACTAAGATCCTGTTGCTCACTCAGTCTTCCTTAGTTAAGTGTTGAATAATTCCCCCACAAGGCGGTTGTACATTGCCTTCCGCCACACAAGAATAAAAACTTTGTTTTACCCATCAGCATGATCAGTAACAGTTAGCCAGTGCTCTAAAATCTGTAAAGTATATGTGCCAAATAAAGGCTTCAGTCTCTTCTCCTTCTTCTTCATCTTCAATACTAGGTGAGAATGCAAAGTCTAGCTAGCATTAACTGCCTAGATCCCTATTTATGTCTCTAAGCACTATGCTGTTAAGTTGTGTGAACCTGCAAGTTCAAGGTCAAGTGGTTTTATTGTCATTTCACCCATATACAGTTGGTATAGTACACAGTAAAACGAAACAACGTTCCTCTAGCACCATGGTTCTACATAAAACAACACACTAACCGCATGAGACGACACAGAACTAAATAAGATCTGTAAACATTCTACATAAAGTGCACGTGCAGACGTGTGCTAAAAACACAGGACAGTACATTAACTACTAAAACAGGACAATAGGCACAGTAAGTGACAGTGTAGCACCGACCAGTAGACAGTTTTAGTGTGTAAGTGTCTGATATAACAGGTAGTGCAGAAGACAGGGCCCAAGGAGTAACAATATAATTTAAAAATTATATGACTGAGTATTCAGCAAATTACCTTATAAATTAGTTATTGTGGTAGCAGCCAGGTAAAGTGTATATAGTGACAAATATATTAAAAACTATATTTTTATAATACAGTAGCAGCAAAAAATGCAACAGTGTAAATGCAGGAATGTGCAAATATTTCAATAAGAGTGGGATGGTGTTCAGTTTGATGCTCTTGATGATCTCCATGGAGGAGCCATCGACATTCAGCGGAGAGTGGTTGCTTCATGCTCTCCTGAAGTCAACAACCATCTCTTTTGTTTTGTCCACATTCAGTGATAGGTTGTCGGCGCTGCACCAGTCCGTTAGCCGCCGCTCCTCCTTTCTGTATGCTGACTTGTTGTTCTTGCTGATGAGACCCACCACAGTCATGTCATCTGCGGACTTGATGATGTGATTGGAGCCGTGCATTGCTGCACAGTCGTGAGTCAGCAGAGTGAACAGCAGTGGACTGAGCACACAGCCCTGGTCCAGCAGCCTTCCGTGGGTTGACTCTGTGTAGAGTTTTCCTCACTTCAGCCGTGGTTAGACACAGCACCTGGTCGTTGGGAGGAGGGGTGGTCTTCCTCGCTACCATGTCATTCTGTGCCTCAAACTGACCGTAGAAGTTGTTCAGCACGTCTGGAAGGGAGGCATCACTGTCACAGGTGGGTGATGTTGTGCTGTAGTTGCTGATTGCCTGAATGCCCTGCCACATGCACTACATGTCGCTACTATCCGTGAAGTGACTGTGGATTTTCTGGGTGTGTGCATGCTTTGTCTCTCTGATGGCCTGGGACAATTTGGCCCTCATTGTTCTTAGGGCCACCTTGTCAACTGCCCTGAAGGTGGAGTCTCAGTTCCTCAGTAGTGCTCGCACCTTTGCAGACATCCACGGCTTCTGGTTGGAGCGTGTGGTGATGGTCTTGGAGACGGTGACGTCATAAATGCATTTGCTGATGTAGCTGGTCACTGATGCCGTGTATTCCTCCAAGTTGGTGGAGTTGCTGTCAGTTGCAGCCTCCTTGAACATGTCCCAGTCAGAGTACTCAAAACAGTCCTGAAGAGCAGAGATGTCTCCTGCTGGCCAGGATTTCACCTGCACGAAAACCGATGTGGTGCGTCGAATGAGCGGTCTGTATGTTGGGATTAGCATAACAGAGATGTGCTCTGAGTAGCCGAGGTGAGGGCAGGGCCCTGCCCTGTACGTGCCGGGGATGTTTGTGTAAACAAGATCCAGCGTGTTCGCCCCTCTTGTTGAAAAGTCCACATCTTGGTGAAATTTAGTGAGCATTGTTTTGAGATTTGCATGGTTGAAATCTCCGCTGATGATAAACAGTCCATCAGGGTGTGTATTCTGCAGTTCGTTAATAGCCCCATGCAGTTCACGGAGCACCCCCTTAGCATTAGCGATGGGGGGAATGTATACTCCGATTATAAGGACAGTGGTGAAATCCCACAGTAAATAAAACAGTCTGCATCTAACAGTCACAAACTCCACCAGTGATGAGCAGTAACTAGAAACTAGCACAAAGTTCTTGCACCATTCCATGTTGATGTAAACACACAAGCCACCACCGCGAGCCTTACCGCACAGAGCTGCATTTCTGTTGGTGCAAAACGAGGTGAGCCCGTCTAGCTGAATTGCGGCATCCGGAACTCGGTCACTGAGCCACTTCTTAGTGAAAACGAAGATGCAGCAGTCTCTAAACTCATGCTGTGTTGCCTGCTGGAGTCAGACGTAATCCAGTTTATTGTCCAGAAGCATACATTGGAGAGCAGGATCGACAGGAAAGCCGGCCGACTATGGTTTGCTTTTATCCTAGCATGGACCCCTGCCCTATTACCACGCTTCCGCTTCCTCGTACACTGCTTTCGACATCCCCTCCCCCGGCCAGAGGCATCAGGCGACGCTGAGGACTGAAGGCATGGTCTCCGCAGCAGACCAAGATCACGTAGCTTCTCCAGCAGGTCATCATGCAGGTTGGTTGTTGCATGATTTCTGTATTTTAGCAGTGTCTGGCAATGGTAAACATGAACATCGATTTCTCTGCTGTCCATGTGCTGTAAAAAGATGGGCTACAAGACAAAAATAGCACCACTTTGGATCTGGAGAGGCTGCTGCATGCTACTGCCACGCCACCATCTTGGATTCAGTCAAGATGAGCATGATAATAGCAAACGTATATCATGACATCAGAAATCAGCATAACCCAGGGGCATAGCAACCATTTTAAAAGTGAGGGGGGCACAACTGTCAGTAAGCAATTTGTGTCCTCCACATCTATAACCCATGATCCTGGAGAGACACACCTCACCATCATCCTAAAAATCTCAAAACATCCAGTTGTTTACATGTGAGAAGATATAGGTACAAATCTAACAAAGCATCAACAGCAACAAAGCAGGGAATTGATATACAGAAAAAATACAGCTTAATAAATACAGCTTAATGAATTTAATTGAACTCAGCTTAGCCCACAAAAATACACAAGAACATAATCACTTAATTAATTAACTGAAGCTAGGTTTGTGTGGTGCAACTAAATTAGTAGGAATGCAGATCCAATAAAATTTGTTTATACACTCCTAATTTATTAGGTTTCATCTGTAAGATGAAAGATGAAAAATAGGTTTATTGTGAATATCTGCAATATGCATGCTTGGCTAAATGCTAGTGCACTGTGCCAGTAGGTGTCTCCCTTAATCCACAGTCCACGTGCGCTCCAAAATTCTCACTGACGCCTTAGGCCATTTACACATGCGTGAGCTTGGGGCCATGTACACACATCCATGGCTTTCTAGCAGGGATGGGCTGACAACACAGATTCACACATCAGCTGTTTCTCCACCTTTGCTGGGGGGATCTTTCCAAATTGTCCCCAGTGAGGTTAATTGAATTCAGAGCACCCACATTGTTTTTTTTTTTTTTTTCTTTTGTAAAACTGCTTACATATTGTGTAGAATGTGGATGTAAGAATCACTAACACCTTAAACCTCAAAGACAATAGAATTTACATAGACCAGAATTTACTTGTATACAGATAGTTTAAAAAAAAGTATTTAAAAAGTATTTAAAGAAATATAAAAATATAAAGTAAGCTAGAAAGATGGGTGGCAGCAACAGTCTGACTAAAATTGGTATAAAGTGCAGACATGTGCACTTATTTGTGCAATATAATTCTGTGCAACATTAAGCTAATGTAGTTGTCTTGGAATTGCCCAAATATATGATAAATATTTATAAATACATGATATAAATACAGGATAAAATGGTTAATGAAGAGGAATGAATAGAAGATGTATTAAGGAATGCAGGTGGTATGGTTTTTCATTCTATAAGGAATTTTATGTCAGTGGTGGCTGGCAAGGTGAGATTGCTACTGTTTAATTTTAGTTTATCTTTAATTCAAGATCTGTTCTTATCTAATGTTCTCAGTAGGTCATGTGTAAGAATTTATTCATTTATTTTATTATTTTACAGCTGGATTTTTAGTAGGATTTGCAACTGAGCACTTTTATCCGGAAGGCTGTGGTCATCATTAAATAAAATAAATCAAGTATAAAAAAAAAAAAAAAAAAGTCAATCTTTTTTTTAAAGGAACATGTATTATTTAGTTTTGAAATCAATCACCTTTTCTACACAGACTTCAAAATATCACACCAGTTTTATTTATAAATAATTAAATATATTTTGTTGTAAAAAAAAAAAAAAAAAAAAATATATATATATATATATATATATATATATATATATATATATATATATATATATATATATAAATAAAATAAAATAAATAAATATTGCAAATGTTTCTCAAATAAATTGACATGCACTCATGTCAAGTAGGGAGCAGTTTATTGTCCTCCGTCCTGTACATATCAAGGCAAAATATTAAGCCACCAGGACTGCAGTGCAACATACTGGACAATAAACTGGACACATGTCTACTGTAGTGAAAATTAGCTTTTCCTTTTTTTTTTTTTTAGATTGAGCTCAAAACGGTGGAAATGTGCAAACTTAATATTTCAACAGCTGATCAACTATTTGTCCAGCGATGAGCTGAACTTAATGTATCTTATATCTTAAGCCTGTCTAGGATATTAGTTCTCTGGGACTTTCTGGCACTGTAATAAACTGGTTTGAATCCTACTTAAAGGACAGGGACTACTTTGTGTCTATAGACATATGACATGACAAAAATTACCTGCAGAGATCCCCAAGGCTCCATTTTGGGCCTCTTTTGTTTAACATCTACATGCTTCCACTGGCTTAGATTATGTGAAAACAACAAAATATGTTACCATAGTTATGCAGATGACACACAGATTTACATAACTATTTTGCCAGGGAAACATGATCCCATACAGGCGTTGAGGAACTGCATTGAACAAATCAATGCTGTGCCAAAATTTTCTCCAATTAAACAAAGAGAAAACTGAAGTTATTGTTTTTAGAGCTAAGGAGGAGTGATTAGAGGTCAGCGCTCAGCTTCAGTCTGTAATGTTGAAGATCACAGACCAAGCCAGAAATCTTGGTGTAGTCATGGACTCAGACTTGACTTTTAACAGCCATATTAAGACAGTTACAAAGTCAGCCTACTACCACCTAAACAATATTCAAAGGGTTAGAGGACTAAGACTTAGAAAAATTTGCCCATGCATTTATCTTTAGTCGACTCGACTACTGTGTGTCTTTACGATTCTCAATAAGAAATTAATTAGATGGCTGCAGCTGATTCAGAATGCTGCTGCTCGGGTCCTCACTAAGACCAAAACAGGGGATCACATAATTCCAGTCTTGAGGTCATTGCACTGTCTTCCTGTCTGTCAAACAATTGATTTTAAAATATTGCTGCTGGTTTTTAAAGCACTGAATGGTTTGGGGCCAATATATATTTCTGATCTACTGGTACATTATGAACCATCCAGACATCTCAGGTCGTCTGAGACAGGTCTGCTTTCTGTTCCCAGAGTCAAAACTAAACATGGAGAAGCAGCATTTAGTTTTTATGCTCCACATATCTGGAACAAACTCCCAGAAAACTGCAGGTCTGCTGAAACTCTCAGTTCTTTTAAATCAAGACATTAATTGCCATCCACCCATCTTCACCACTTTCTCATTTTTTTCTACACCAAAGATGTGCCTTATGCTAGGATTTAATGTTACCTTTAAGCCCTTGTTGGGAGAAGTAAATTGTTGCTATACTGACTTTGATCATAGAATCTTTGGAATACTGTAAGCTTACTCTCCATGTCAGATGCAGCAAAGTGGGTTGAAAAAATCCTATGAAACAGTCATCAAGATTAAGATGATGTTGCCACCTGTTGTAGATAAATTGCTATTGCAATTCAATTCTAAATTGATTCCCATGTAAAGGTATTAGATGCTGTTCTACAATTCTGAGCAATGCTGCTCTCTGCTGTTTAGCTGTGATATCAGATTATATGAGTCATCACATCTCACATGCTGATGTATTTACATCCATGAAATAAAGTGATTTATTTATTAAAACATTAAAAGTAATTAAATGTGCCACTCCTGAGAAAGATGTGTTCCCTTTTTTTTCATACTGTCCTACTTTTCCTACTTAAAAATGGCAGCATTAAAAAAATACTGTCACACCTGTATTTATATATGGGGGGTGGGGGGTGGGGGGAGTTTCATAAGGTGTTTCTGCATTCATGTTCTTGGAAGTGCTATTGGAAATTTAAATTATTCTTATAGTAACCTTATGGCTACTCATTACACAGTTATACAGTTATGTGTAGAGACAGGCAGTACTCTTAGTTCATGGCAAAGGTGAGCTAAATTAGGGAGTTTTAAGGACAGAGAGAAAGGGGGACCCAAATGCAGGACACAGACACATAGATCTAAGGTGAACCAGGTTTTATTAACGAGCATGAGGAGGTGAGGGTGTGTGGGAAAGGTGAGTTGAATTAGAATGGTCGAGGCCAGGATTTGAACTCTGGTCCGCAGCATGAGGGTTGGATGATCAGCCAACAAGCCATGGGGAAGGAAAAGAGGAATTAAGTTGAGTACAGCTACAAGGGAGGCAGGCTTTGTTGGGCATAGCAGAAAGTGAGCCAAGGGTGTGTAGACAGTTAGCGTGAGTGATGGCCCTGGAACACAAGGTTAAACACAATGAGCACAGGATAACATGTGCTCATTGAAGATGTGGCTGATGATAAGGTCTGCGGTTTCTCAGGCGGTAGGGAGCTTGGAAAGTGCCACAAAATGTACTACTTGTACTACTATGGTGATGATGATGGTGTTACCTTGGGAAGGGGGAAGACCAGTGATGAGGTCCAAGGAGATATGCGACCATAGGTGACCAGGCAAGGGTTGAAGCAGGCCGACAGGCTTTCGGTGTAGGGCCTTATTATGGGTGCATATGGAGGAGGCAGTGACAAAGTCTTGGGTGTCACTGTCCTTTTTAGAGTCAGGTAAAGTCATGCAGAGTCGGGTACAAACAGTTGACCAGGACCCCTAAGGACTCAGCCTCAGGGGTCCACAGCCTCATCCCCCCTCTGATCCTGATGAGATAGTATTTTAATATTTAATATAGCATTATTTAATATAAGTTTCAATTTCAGCCATGATATCCTTGTGGTGGGCCAGTCCAAATTTTTCCCTAGTTCTGTCTGGTCACCCCACTGCACATAATATTACGTCTGTTATACTGCTGTGTAGTAATCTGTTTCTCCCTAAAAATCCATGAAATCAAGTACATTTTCAAAACAAATGCTTACCTAATAATGGTTTCTTCATCCCTCCCAGAAAGCAAAAGCAAGGAAACCATCGTTTGTCAACTTTATTATGCTCGGGATATTGAGTGGATTGCAAAAACAGAGACTGCACATTTCTAGTGGAAATTTATTTGAGTGTAACACCAGGGACTATCAACTCCTGCTTGAAAAGGGGAAAAAAAATTAACGGACTGTTTTCAGCAGGATCTAACTTTAATTACTTAGGCTATGATTACGATCATGTGAGGTGGCCGGCTCCTATCATTGCCCCCCGATTCATCTACCTTATTCTGCAGTGACTTTAATTAAAAAGACAATCTGAGTAGTGATCTAGAGAGAGGGAAGTGGAGAGAGAAATTAAGAGAACAAATTTGATTATTTGAGTTTATTTAGTGTCCGTTCTCTAGTTTGTTGGTTTGTTAAAGTGAACACATTTTACAGTAGGTATATTATCCTGTGTGGGCATGGTATTATGTTGAACTCATTTCAGATGAGAAGACAGATCAGACTGTGGTGCAATTTTAGATTTCAATATACATTTTATTTGTGGTCTTTACATTTGCTCAAATCCCATTGAATATTTCACAGGCACTGAGCATTAAAAATATATATTACCCCTAACATAACATTCATAACAGGTGAAATGTGATTCTACTAAACAAAGACTGCATTCAAAATCAAAGGAATGTGGAAAGGTTCCTTGCAAAGACTTAGTTCATCAGCAGGTGGAAGCAGAGTACTGCATTCCTCTTCAGACAGCTTTTGTGTTTGTGTTAAACTGCTGCTTAATGTGTCATATAACCAAAGCATTTCTTTTGTGAAACTGCGGTTTATATATTTATTTGTTTATTTATTTATTTTTATTGATTAGTTTAGTTTTTTAATTATTATTATTATGGAGGAACATGTGTGCATGATAATCCTCCTTATTTAGTCTGAATAAAGAAACTGAGAAAATTATGGTGGATTATGAAGCAATGGAAGTGTCATGTTGCCAGTCATCAAATGAGATTACCATATAGGCACACATACATTCATAAACAATTCATGAACATATAGTCTAAATATGATTCCTGTAACATCTTACAATATCCTACTATTTCAGAGGCCTTATATTGTTGAGAGGTTTCCCTTGGCTTTTTGTGTACAGTGTTGCAATATATTTCCCCTCTGAAAATTACTTGACTAAATTTTACCATCAGCCTATAAGCATTTAGAGTAACACTGGGGCGTAATAAAAAATGACAAATACTACACAATTTAAAAGTTTATTTCTTTTTCAAATTCCATTCACTTAAATTAAATAATATTTACCAGCATATCTATATTTCAGTATTGTCAAAGCATGATCAAAATCACAATTACTGACTGGATTAAGAGGCTCATAAACTACCCTTTCCAACACATGCTCCTCTGGTGATATAATGTATTCCTTCCTCCCCTCTCTAGGTTGCACAGAGAAAAGAATAGGATTGCCTTGTCTGTCCCATTTAGGCCTATTTATGCACAGTAATCATAGTGTGTGTTATTTACCTCTCTCATTTCACCCCCAGCACCTCACTTTCTCAGCTATAGCTAAGGTGAGTGAATACTATATTGGCTGGCTGGATGATAAAGGAGAGGGACATAAGGGTTGTTATTAAACACAGCAACCTGTGCTTCATCAGAGTGCACGAAAAAAAAAAAACAAAAAAAAAAAACTCTGCACTTCATCCACCACTGTGACGTTGACTGCAGTAGTCACTTTAGAGTCTGCACACATATTCCCTTCAGCTATGAAGAGTGCCTTTATTAGATCAGAGAATGGGCAAATTTAATTTAGACTTCAGATCATAAACATCAACGTCTGCCATATAGTCTGGGATCATTTCATATCTATCTATCTATCTATCTATCTATCTATCTATCTATCTATCTATCTAGCATATACAGTAATGTGAAAAAATAAGTATACCCCATGGAAATTGTTCATTTTTTTTTTTACATATTTGTACAAGCAAACTTTTGATCATCTTTGAAACAGTGCATATTATTAAAGTTGATATACTTGAACAAAACATTTTTTTCCCAATCATTTATTCAACAGAAATATCAATAGATGTGATATTCTTCTATGGCAAAGTAAGTACACCCTTGGTCTCAGAAGGTGGTATTGACCCTTTTAGCAGAAATAACGTTTTGTAGGCGTTTTGCATAATTGTCCACCAGGCTTGCTGGAATTTTTGACCACCCTTACATGCAGTATTCTTTCAGTTGTAAGATGTTTAAGGATTTTCTTGCATGTAGTGCCCATTTCAAATCCCCCCACAATATTTTCATGGGATTCAAATCCAGGCTTTGGCTAGGGCATTCCATAACCCTCTGTTTCTTCTTTTTGAGCCATTCCTTGGTGGATTTTGCTAGGCTCATTACCATGTTGAAAGGTCCACTTTCGGTTCAACTTCAACTTTCCTGCAGATGGCCTCACATTATCTTCAAGCACTCTTTGATTATGATTCAAAATTCATAGTTGAATCAATGAATGCAAGGTATCTCGTCCCTGAGGCAGTGAAGCAACCCCAAACCATAACATTTCCACCACTGTGCTTCACAGTTGGTATTAAGTGCTTCTCCTGAAAAGTTGTCTGCTCCAAACATGTCTTCTGTTACTGTGGCCAAACAACTTAATTTTTGATTTGTCTGTCCAGAGCACATTATTCCAAAAGGGCTGGTCTTTGCCTATGTTCTCATTTGCAAACTGTAGTCTTGCAAAGGCTTTTTCCTGGCACGACACCTATGCAGGTTAAATTTGTGCAATCTTTCTGATTGTAGAAGCATGCACTTTGATACCAACAGCTGCAAGACTTACTAGTAGATTCTGTGATAAAATGTTGGGGTTCTTGGAGAGTTCTTTTTGCATCAGACTGTCTGCTCCTGGGCTGAATTTGCTGGGCCAGCCAGTCCTGGACAAATTGGCAGTTGTTTGAAATCTGTGCCATTTGTAGATTATTTTCCTTATAGTGGAATGATATTTTTCAAATAATTTGGAGATATTTTTAAATTCCTTTCCAGACTCATAATATGAGTACAACCTTTTTTCTGAAGGTCTTATACATTCTTTAGATATGAGAGGTGTGTAAATAAGACAAGTTCCACCTTCATACCCTAAGCAGGTTCTGATCACTGGCACCCAATCTTGAGCACTTGATTCAAATTATATGGATTTGAAAGTGTGATAAATGTAGGGGTGTATTTATGTTTTCCATGTGACTGATTTGTTCTTTTTTGTTAATTTAAACAGTGAAGATTACTAAAAAATTTACATTTTATATGCCTTTTATAGTATGTAACACCTTTATTAATAGGCACTGTTTCAAAGAGGATCAAATGTTTGCTTGTCTAAATATGTAATAAATAAAAATAAATATATAATAATAATAATAAAAAACTCCAGGGGGTGTACTTATTTCATACTTTTATTGCATGTTCTTCGATTTAATAATATGGATATGTTAACAGTATTCTCTTTCTGGACTTCCTTTTCATTTTTGTTCTTTCTTTCTGGTGCACTTTCTCAATGGCATCTATATGTGTTAGTACACCTGGTGCTATTTGAATGAGATGTAGCTGCATTTCCTCAGCTAATAATGCTAAGAAGGAAGGGAGGCCTACAAATGACCTTTAAGAAAATAGCTTTTTCATCTGAAAATGTAAAATATACAGTACTATGCAAAGGTTTTAGGCACATGCAAAGAAATGCTGTAGAGCAAAGATGCCATCAAAATAATTAAATGAAATGTTTCTAGAAAATAAAATTTGTAGAAAATTTGTAGAAAAAAAATCATAAAGAGTAGTAAATGAAACAAAGTCAATATTTGATGTGACAAAATAAAATAAAAATAGTAGTCTCCGGTACAAATTGTGCAGTTCCGTAAGGAAATTAGCTATTAAGTTTTATTGAGCATCATGCAGAACCAGCCATAGCTCTTCGGGAGATTTTGACCATCACACTTGCTTCTTATATTTGCAGCAAAACCCAACAGCCTTCATTGTGTTTTTTTGTCTGAAAAGTGGTCTCTTATTTAATATGCTGCTTTCTTTAATGACATACAAAATTGTTCTGTAACATTTAATTTTCTGCTAGAATACTAATGTTTGGGAATCTAAAATATATTTTGTACTTACTTGATAATGTAGAAGTCATAAAATAAAAATAATCACTTTTGCACATTAATGTATATATGTCTAATTTAATCGCAACATTTTCCAAGTTTTTCCAAGCAATGTTATCTTGATGTAACGCTTGTTAATATCATGGCTTGGTAAGGTATAAATGAAAAATTGAAAGACTGAAAATGACAAACCAGTATAATAAGTGTGGTAAAGAGAACCTGACTAAGACATGGAGAATTATCGCATAATGACTCATGAGTTTCAAACCCTTTCCATCAATTGAGAGAGAAGAAAGGGTGTGGGAGGGAGCATTAGAGAATCTTCATAATCCATTGACAGATATGGGATTCGTCTGCATAATTCCTTTATTGATGTGTTGCGTGCTGTCTGCATGCACTTCACACATCTTATGACCTGTGACATGGAGCAGAGGCCAAGAGAGAGACAAAGAGCGAGAGATGTGGGAAGCTACTCACAGGAGCTATTTTCTCTTGCTTAAAGTGTAATTTATCTAGTTGGACAGCCTATTAGTCACTCGGCAGTGTAGGAAGCCCACCATAATCTTCTCTACCAAAGTAAGGGCTACGCATACAAACCCACAGGCAGCAGAGAGAGAGAGAGAGAGAGCGAGAGAGAGACAGAGAGAGAGAGAGAGAGAAAGGAGAAAATAAAAGTGATGAGAAAGGAGGAGGTGGATTGCACTAAACTGTAAGGACAAGATCAATATGCCATTAATAGGAGATCTGACACTCATACGAATGCCTATTGTGTAATAGTGCAAACGGCTCATGGCCCTCTATTTGTGTATGGAAAGGATGGGTTGTAGCCTCTAAGCTATCGATTCCTCGCACTATACAGAATTGCTCATAATTCACAGGGAGAATGCAGCCCATAACAACCCTATTGTAACAAAAAAGCAGACAGAAGATAACTAATTACTCGAGTAGTTACTATTGAGTACCCCGTAAGGACATGAGCATACTTACATAGTGTAATATTACATAGTAGACAACATAGTCCATTATAACATAGCTAGCTGTAAAGCTCACAGACACCAGTCAGTCACTTTTCACCGTGATTAGCTGATTTCTATTGCCTATAGGTTGTTTTTTGCCATCTGTAAATAACTAAATTTATAGTTTTAAATGTCTTATACTTTAATATTAATAATTAATGAGTATTAAAAGTTTAATCAATCAATCAATGCATAAAGATGAGTCATTTTAACTGCAGACTTAATGGAGCATAAAGATGAGTAATTTCAACTGCAGACTTAATGGAGCATAAAGGTAAAAAGGTATAAATTTTCTACTCAGCCTGCTTAGGAGTTCAATGCCATCCAGTGAAATTATTATTATTATTATTATTTTTATGAAAATGCAGATCTATTTATTTGTAGTATGTCTTTTAAATAAGAATATTCGTGTCAGAGAACAAAAAAGATTACTTTGTTTCTTTGTAAAAGCTTTTTAATTATTATTTAATATCAGAATTGCATTGTGAACTGTTATTCTAATAGTCTTGCACTGAATCAGGTTCAAATGTTAAGAGGTTTATTGCCTGTCTTATAGCCTGGATACAGTTAGATGCACTCTATTTCTAGGAGGTGTTCAAATCTGCAAGATCAAAATCTGAATTTTCTTCTAATAATCATGTTTAACTTCACAGAATCATACATAATTGTGATAGAACCAATACCAGAAAGAAAAGCATTATTATTTATAGGAATAAACAATAAGCAGGAAATCATCTGGGTAATTCAAGTAACCCTGTTACGTGAGAAGGGAACGAGACGTTGCATGAGCTTCACGCTGTGGGAAGTGCCCTTGCACGAGACCAATATCTGAAGTCTGTGTGAAATTTATTTATTTATAGGCCTGCCATGGTCATGTGAAGTAGCATTTTGTATGTCGTGTGACTATAAAATGGCGTCTGTAAACCACATCATCATCCTCTATTATCTGAAGCAAAGACACGATTCACAGGTGTGCCCCAGTATGACAAGGCTACGCTAGGTCTCGGTCCCTTCTCAGGGAATAGGATTACATGCGTAATCCAGACATTCCCTTTCACAGGGAACATTGCGTGAGCTTCATGCTGTGGGAACGAGTATACCCACTCCATCATACTGAGGGTATGGCCTGTCACTGAGGCTTCATCAATAGGGGCGTGGCTGGCCGAAATGGCAGCCACGTGGACACTAATTGTAGAAGGAGCCATCCTTACTGAGAAAAGTTCCTGTAAGAACTCCGGGATTGCAGTCATAGCAGAGTTAACTGGTTCTCACTAATGTTCCTAGAATTTCACATGGTCTCTACAGCCTCGGTTGTGAGGCGGGAATTTAGGAGCTGGTGCCCCTCAGGGGCCAGATGTCACAGTTACTATGGTTCCAGCCGAGGGTGATAAATCAACCCTCAGGTTTGAGACAATAGATCCATGCGAACAGGAATCTCCCAGGGAGTGCTGTCCGGCAGAGACATTATCTCAGAGAACCATATATGAGCTGACCCATAAGGCCAAACTGTAATACCGAATGAAGGTATGCGTTGTAGACCACCTTGCCACATCACACACATTCCTTAAGGGTACCCCTTAGATAAAGCATTTGAGGAAGCGACCCCCTAGAGGAATTAGCCCCTATGCCCAGAGGCATAGGAAGACCTTGTGCCTCAAAAGCAATAGAGATTGCTTACAGTATCCAAATAGAGACGTAGCATCACTTCTACTGTCACTGCCAAACAGACCAGCATCTGCTCCGACTTATGCCACTGGCCGGAGCAGTGGATGTAAGTACAAAGAGCCCTCACTGGACACAAAAGGTGCAATCTTCCCCATTCCATTGTAAGGGACGGAGGAGGGGAGTAATCCTGCAACACTACCGGCTAGCCAGCAGACGTAGGCACTTAGCAATAATCCGGCCTAGGATATAGAGAGGCCTTGGCAAATCCAGGGGCAAAATCAAGCCAGAAAGGGGAAACAGAGATGTCATGGCCCACAAAATGAGTTACCTTTAGAGTCAGAAGCTTCTCGAAGCTGACTCTAAAAGTAGCTCGTTTTGTGGGCACCTGACAGACCTTCCCGGACCACAGAAGGTCCCAGGAAGATATCCGTTGTCTGCAGATGGGCCTTCAGCCGTCTGACACCTGTCATGTATCAGGAAACTCTGGACTCCAGTTCCCATCAGACACTGCACTGCACTACATGTCACATGACCACCTGCACCTGATTCACGTTCTGTTAATGAGCACTCTTGTGTATATATAGTCATTGTCTGCACTGTTTCTCTGTCTTTCGTTGTCTTAGACTACCATGTTCCATGTTCCCATGTTTTGTTTCATGCCACAGTATTTTGCCTAGTTGTCTTAGTGTCTATGTTTTGTTGTTTGTTTTTATAATAAATGTTATCTAACTGCGATTGCTTCCGAGCCCATCCTTGATTTGTGATAACACCATGCATATACACCGCAAAGTTAGAGGATGTTGCCCCACAGAGGCTCCATCAATTGGTGCATGGCTGGCCAAAATGGTGGCCACATAGACCCTAATTGCAGAAGGAGCCAATCCTGCTTAAAAACATTCCTGTAAGAACTCCAGGACTGTAGCTATTGCACAGTTACTGGGTCTCACTGGTGTTCCTCACATCACAATAAAAAAAAGTGGCTATCTGAATGTATACAATTTTCTTGTGGATGGTGCTCTAGGATTTAACATGATCTCTACAGCCTTGGTTGAGAGACTGGAATCTATGAGCTGGTGCCCCTCAGGGGCCAGACTTGCAGCTTCCATATTTCTGGCCGAGGGTGATAAATCAACCCTCTGGCTTGAGACAGTAGATCCCTGTGAACGGGAATCTCTCTTTAAATGCTAATTTATCAAAGATTATCAGGGAGCTATTTCAGCACTGCCAAAGCTTAAGTGAAGGATACAGTAGATTAAAGTTAAATATTATGAATTACATCATATGTGTGACCTATAGCAAACTCTTTGCAGTTTATAAAAAAGTAGCACAGTTTGAAACATCCATTGTGTTTGTTATATTTCTTAGGATGAGATTCACACTGTATTTGTCACCACCAATGCTTGGAGGGCAGCAGTACATGCTAACACTCCCACTACAATAGCCAGAGTAATGCTAGTGGCTGTATTTGATGAGGAGATGTTTCTTAGAAGCAATCTTCAAGGTAGACCATCAGTGTCACACTGGCCATTTTTTGGAAGAATCATGTACAGTGAAAAAAGTATTTTTCGTCTGTTTTTGTGTGTATCTCGTACTAAACAGTTTTAGATCTTCAAACAAAATACAACATAAAACAAAGGCAACCTGAGCAAACACACAATACAGTTTACATATATTTTTTATTGAAGAAAAAAGTTATCCAACACCTATCACCAATGTGAAAAACTAATTGCCCCCTTAAACTTAAAATCTGGTTGTGCCACCTTTAGCCGCAATAACTGCAACCAAACACTTCCGATAACTGGAGATCAGTCTTTCACTTACTTCTAGGACTAGGACTTACTCCTATGCTTTGGCTCATTGTCTCGCTGCATTATCCAACTTAGCTTGAGTTTCAACTTACGGACTGAAGACCGGGCATCCTCCTGTAGGATTTTCTGGTAGAGAGCAGCGTTTGTGTGTCCCTCAATTATTGCAAGTTGCCCAGGCCCTGAAGCAGCAAAGCATCCCCACACCATCACACTTCCACCACCATGCTTGACCGTAGGTATAATGTTCTTTTTGTGGAGTTTGGTGTTTGGTTTACACCAGATGTAACAGGACCCCTGTCTTCCAAATAGTTCCACTTTTGACTTATCAATCCAAAGAACATTCTCCCCAAAGGGTTGAGGATATTCAAGGTGTGTTTTGGGAAAATTCAGATGAGCCTTAATGTTCTTCTAGATTAGCAGTGGTTTTCACATCGCTACTCTTCCATGGAAGCCATTTTTGGCCAGTGTCTTTCTGATAGTGGGGTCATGAACAGTGACCTTTTTTGATGCAAGAGAGGCCTGTAGATCCTTTGATGTTGTCCTTAGCTCTTTTGTGAGTTCCTGGATGAGTAGTTGCTGTGCTCTTGGAGGTGGTACACTACAAAGGTGGTGTGGTCATATGCATCCTAGACCACCTATGAATGTGGTTTGTGTGACGTATTAAACGACTCCCTGAATAGGGCGAGGATAGAATCAAAATTGTGAAACGAGGTCAGTGAACATGAAGAAAAACGAGAAACGAGGAACAGCCACTTGGTAAGGAGATAAACTCAATACTATGCAAAGTCTAAATGTTCACAAAGTCACTTTTATACTGTGGTTGTGAGTGTGTGTGAGATTGGATGCAGGTTTGTGTGATTAGAATGAGTGTTCTGTGTGTGTGTGTGTGTGAATGTTCTAGGAAATTCCATTCCCTGGCGGTCATGTTTGTAGGCCGCCGTGCAGTATGGGAAATGTAGTCACTGGTTTGCTCTGATATGACATATATACATATATACATGCACACATGCACAGTTGCAATCAAAATTATTCAACCCCTATTACAAATCAGGTTTATCAAAATTTACAGGCTTTCGGCTGTTTGCAATGAACAAATCAAACAAAAGCTATAGAAATAGTTCAATTATTATTCAACCCCCTGAATAGAATCCCTCACAACAGCACAAATATGCAAAACAGGTCTTATCTCAAGCACACCTGAAGCAACTAATCAAGGGCTTCATTAGTTGCACCACGTATGCTTGAGCTGGAACACATAAAATACCTGAAATGGCTAGGGTCAGAAAACATATGAAATACCTGGCAGATAAAGGAAGCTATCAACAGCTGCAACCTGATTTCTGCGCAGTTAGGTTGTGAAAAACCCTTGAGTGACTGCAAAAGACCTGCAGCAAGACTTGGTGGCAACAAGAACTGAGGTTTCAGTGAGCACAATAATGCCAGAACTCCAAGATGTACACAACTACTGACCCAAAAGCACACGAAAAGTTGGCTCAAAATCATAAATAAGCTACAGAAATTTTGGGATTCTGTTCTGTGGAGCGATGAAACAAAACCGGAACTTTTTGGCACGATGGATCAGCAGTATGTTTGAAGGAAAAAGAATGAAGAAAGAACACTCTGTTCACAGTCAAGCATGGTGGTGGCTTGGTGATGCTCTGGGGCTGCTTTGCATTCTCTGGTACTGGAAACCTGCAGCGTGTGGAAGGCAAGATGGATTCATTGAAGTATCAGGAAATCCTAGGAGAAAATGTCATGCTGTCTGTGAGGAAGCTGAAGCTTGGGTGTCATTGCACCTTCCAACAGGACAATGATCCCAAGCATATCTCAAATTCCACCAAGGCTTGGTTGCAGAAGAAGTGAAGGAAGATTCTATAGGACCATCACAGTCACCTGACTTGAATCCCATCGAAAATATCTGGTGGGATTTGAAGAACGCAGTTGCAGCACGCAAATCCAATAATATTATTGAACTCATAAGGAATGGGCTAAGATTCCTCAGGAACAGTGCCAGAAGCTATGCATCTTGTTTGCAGAAAGTCATAACAGCAAAAGGGTGCTCTACTAAGTACTAAAGATGCTTGCCATGAAGGGGTTGTATAATTTTGAAACTGGAGAAATCATTATAAGTTGCATTTCAGTTGAATTTGAGGAAATAACTTCAAGCATTCATTGTGTTGAACTATTTAAATGATAACTTTCATATGTTCTAGATTCGTTACACATCAAGTGAAACATTTCATGCCTTTTTTGTTTTAATGTTGATGATTATGGCTGATGGAAATTAAAAATCCAGTATCTCAAAATATTTGAATAAAGAATTTATAATACAGAAATGTCGACCGTCAGAAAAGTATGTTAATTTACTTGGTCGGGGTTCCTTTTGTACGAATTACTGCAACAGTGTGGCGTGGCATGGACGCAATCAGCCTGTGGCACTGCTGAGGTGTTATGGAAGCCCAGGTTGCTTTGATATCGGCCTTCAGCTCATCTGTGTTGTTGGATCTGGTGTCTCTCATTTTCTCTCATATATGAATTAATAATAAAATGTATGTTACACACACACACACACACACACACATATATATATATATATATATATATATATATATATATATATATATATATATATATATATATAGATAGATAGATAGATAGATAGATAGATAGATAGATAAAATAAAACATACATCAATCATGCTATCCATATATGCACCTCTTTCCTCCTGCCATATTCATATATGTCCATATATCACATTTCTGTATGGGTTTTTGTAAGTGTTAAGCAAATTTCAGATCAGAGATCAGAGAACAATTACCTGACTGGTCTGAGCTGACAGAAAGTCTGTAGTAACTCAAATAAGCACTCTTTACAAACGTGGTGAGCAGAAAAGCATCTCAGAAAGGACAACACATCAAACATTGGGGTGGATGGGCTACAACAGCAGAAGACCACATAAGCTTCCACTCCTGTCAGCCAAGAATAAGAATCTGAGGTTGTCATTGGCACAGACTCGCCCAAACTGGACAGTTGAAGACTGGAAAAAGATGAGTTGATTTGTTCAACTGTCCAGTTTTGGTGGACCTGTGCCCATGATAGCCTCAGATTCCTTTTCTTGGCTGTGGAATCAGATGTGGAATCAGATGTGATCTCCTGCTATTGTAGCCATTCCACCTGAAGGTTCGATGTGTTGTGCATGCTGAGATGCGTTTCTGCTCATCAGAAAAAACTCTTGTATAGAGTGATTATATGAGTTACAATACTATATCCTTCCTGGCAGTTCAAACCAATCTGGCCATTTTCCTCTGACCTTTCTTATCAACAAGGTATTTCCACCCACAGAGCTGTCGCTCACTCAATATTTTTCAAACAACTCTATAAATTCTAGAGACTACTTAAACTGGCCCATCTGTTACTAACAACAATGCCACGGTTAAAGTCAGAGAGATGACAATTTTTCTTCATTTTAAGTTTGATTTTTAACATTACTTGAACATTACCTGCTTGATGTTGAACATTAACTGAAACTGTATCTGCATGATTTTTTGCATTCTCCTGCTGATACATTATTGGCTGATTGGATAACTGTATAAATGAGCATGTATACAGCTATTAAAGTGGATGGTGAGTGTGCATTACTGAACTACTGTTATGTGAATATTTAAGAAGTTTCATGAGCTAATTTAAAAAGGACAATAGCTGAAGATACTGTGTAGTGTGCGTGTGTGTGTGCGTGTGTGTGTGCGTGTGTGTGTGCGTGTGTGTGTGCGTGCGTGTGCGTGCGTGTGCGTGCGTGTGCGTGCGTGTGCGTGCGTGTGCGTGCGTGTGCGTGCGTGTGCGTGCGTGTGCGTGCGTGTATGTGCGTGTATGTGTTGCAGTTACTAAAGTTTAATGAATTGTGATGACCATTCTGGTTTTCTTGCACACATTCAAAATAAATAAAACAGGCAGATGGAAAGCATACCTAGGTCAGTAAAAGGTGAGAGTACTATAATTATTTATATTTTAATGTAGTAATAATGGAATAATATAAGTGCTGCAGTGTCTGTGCCACTGAAAGTGGACAAATGCTGTTATGACACAGACTCGGACCAGGATGCGGGTAAAGTGGCAGTTTATTAGGAACAAATCCAAAATGAAAGACAATAATCAGCATGAATAAACAGTCCAGGGTCGAGTGATCAGCAAACAGGGAATCAGAGGCAAATACAATAATCAGAAACGTGGGCAAAGGCAAAGATCAAAACCAGGAAGCACTAAACAATAACAATGGCTTGGTAATGACAGACACTAGGGAATCTGAGCAAATACTTCGCAATGAGTGAGTAAACTGAATGTCCTTATATACTGTGAACGTGATTGAGTCCAGGTATGTGTAATCCATAATCAGGTGAGTGTGAACGTGACAGTGTATGTGTGCTGTGGGAAGTGGAGTCCGGGGCAGCCATGTTTGGAGGCCGCTGTGTACACTGGGAAATGGAGTCTGAGTAACCTAACAGACACATACCATATTACAAGCCTACAGTAAATGATCTCTACAGTAAACAGATCTCAGAGAGTATATTCCTGGTCTTACAGTAAATCAATTCTTCCACTCCCATTAGCACTATATATTGCTCCACAAATGTTAACAAAGTACCTAAATATGCTTTTATTTCATTCTTCTGTTCATCTGTTTGCTTCTGTGTGTTGTCTGCATGTTAGATGCAGAGATAAAACACAGTGAGGCTGTTACGCAGGCACTTATTAAACTCATGATTTATTGTCCATAAACATGCAGGGCAACTCTGAGTTACAGTTTGAGAACATCCAATAAACTGCTTTAGATGGCTTATTACAACAGTGTTACTGAACTGATGCATTAAATCAGCACATATTTGAATGTAGCCCATTAAATAGATGATTAAATTCCTGCCTTTCTCTATAACCTAACACAACTGTTTGCCTTTTTTCTTTTCCCAAAGCCTTTTTTTAATCTTTCCTTGTTAGTGCTCAAACATGATTACAGACGTAAGAAGACAAAACCAACTTCAGAGAGGGAATATTATGTTCTCAAAGCATGTTTCTTGCCGTCTGAGCAAGAGACGTGATTGGAGAAGAGTAAAAATATTTAGCAAAAATGCAGTTTGCGATGAGATTAGGCCCATGTCATAATCACACACAGATAGCATAATTGTATTGACTGCAAAAGTACACACAGCTTCCTAGTAACAGTAAATAAAAACTTCCTACTATGAATTGCTGCTAATTTTTTTTTTAATTATTATTATTATTTTTTTTTTTTTACACATTTTCAGTGATGGTAGATAAACCTAAGACAAACCAAGGCTGATTTAAAGTAACCCAGCCTAAGTGAAAGGCTTCATTTGATAATGTCTCCATAAACTTGTCTGACTATTGTTTTAGAGACAGATTTTGGTAGAGATGAAGGATGGAGGTAAGTCATGCTTTAAGAAGCAGGTCTGATGACAGGCAAGAAATTTGGCTGTGAAGTTTAAAAATAGAACTACGTGGGTTGTTATTAATTTTTATTAGTCAACCAGTTTTTATTTTACCTATAGAAAAGATGACAAATCAGGAAAAACTGATTCCGACAATTATTTTAGGCTATTTGATTAGTGCACGTAATGCTGACAAATGACAGCAAAGACTATGTCAAGCCAAACTTCAATTAACAACCAATCACCGTGTCACATCAACGGCCGAAACGGTTCTAATCCTCAGAACACCTTACGACCTACAGACACTGGCTATTCTCTGTGTTTACTGGCATTCTGGTTTTTGATTACATAATGGTCCACCAATTTTGCTTTTTTTCAACATTATACTATTTGCTGATCATCTCTGGTTTTCTGATTCTCTGCCTGTTTTTTAACTTCTCTCACGTTTTTGGATTGTCTGTCAGTTTTGTAATAAACATCTAATACAAACTCCACCTGCAGTCTCCACCACCAGACACACAGGTTACAAAATCTTCAATGCTATTTCGGTTATACTGTTATAAATACATAAATCATTGCATTTAAGGATGTACCGATTGTTAAAATGCACTCTTGTGAACACCTTGACAGTTGAGCAGCTCAGAAGTTAAAGGAAGGGGCACACAGACACTGAGCTCACTGAGCATGTAATGAATAAAACATGACAGGGCATGCTATTAGGAAAATAATCAATGTGAAATTGATTATTTTCCAATAACAGTATATTGTGAAGTATTTTATTCCTCTTATACCACAGCAATTTGCCAACAATTACAAAATAAAATTTATTAAAGAATAATATGTCATACTTTTAACCATTTATAATTACGTTTAATATTGTGGATTATTAAAGTAAATCCTTGTTATTACTTTCTATTTTTAAAAAAAATACAGCTGCTCATGTTAATGAGAAATTACTAGTACTCTCTCTAGATGAGTTCCCGGTGGTAGAATACTTATAGATCATTACAAAGCACTGGCACCCAAGACTCCCTTCATTAATGTTAAGTAAAGTTCCCTTTCAAAGGGAACTCCATGTTTGGTTTAGCATAACACTATGGGAGCGCCCATCATGTTATGCTAAAAGCAACGTCTCATTCCCTTCACAGGTTACAGGGTTACATGCATAACCCAGATGATCTTCTTACAGAAACCTTCATGCTTTTATTAAGATGTTTTTCTTTGTTAAATAACACAATTTTAAAATCCATTTATTATTAACGTTATATCACATAGTGCAGAGGTCTTCAATCTTAACTGCAAAAGGACTAGTATAGTTGCTGGCTTTCAATCCCAGACAAATAGGAGTCATACTTTATAGTTGATTGAACAAAAAAACATCAACAACTGATTAACCAAGTGGAATCAAGTGTGTCCCCTGCTTTATTGGAATGAAAACCTGCAGCCACACTGACCCAATGTATCTAAGATTGAAGACAAAAGATACAGTGAGGGGAAAAAAGTATTTGATCCCCTGCTGATTTTGTACGTTTGCCCACTGACAAAGAAATGATCGGTCTATAATTTTAATGGTAGGTTTATTTGAACAGTGAGAGACAGAATAACAACAAAAAAAATCCAGAAAAACACATGTAAAAAATGTTATAAATTGATTTGCATTTTAATGAGGAAAATATGTATTTGACCCCTCTGCAAAACATGACTTAGTACTTGGTGGCAAAACCCTTGTTGGCAATCACAGAGGTCAGACGTTTCTTGTAGTTGGCCACCAGGTTTGCACACATCTCAGGAGGGATTTTGTCCCACTCCTCTTTGCAGATCTTCTCCAAGTCATTAAGGTTTCGAGGCTGACGTTTGGCAACTCGAACCTTCAGCTCCCTCCACAGATTTTCTATGGGATTAAGGTCTGGAGACTGGCTAGGCCACTCCAGGACCTTAATGTGCTTCTTCTTGAGCCACTCCTTTGTTGCCTTGGCCGTGTGTTTTGGGTCATTGTCATGCTGGAATACCCATCCACGACCCATTTTCAATGCCCTGGCTGAGGAAAGGAGGTTCTCACCCAAGATTTGACGGTACATGGCCCCGTCCATCCTCCCTTTGATGCGGTGAAGTTGTCCTGTCCCCTTAGCAGAAAAACACCCCCAAAGCCTAATGTTTCCACCTCCATGTTTGACGGTGGGGATGGTGTTCTTGGGATCATAGGCAGCATTCCTCCTCCTCCAAACACAGCGAGTTGAGTTTATGCCAAAGAGCTCCATTTTGGTCTCATCTGACCACAACACTTTCACCCAGTTGTCCTCTGAATCATTCAGAGGTTCATTGGCAAACTTCAGACGGGCATGTATATGTGCTTTCTTGAGCAGGGGGACCTTGCGGGCGCTGCAGGATTTCAGTCCTTCACGGCGTAGTGTGTTACCAAATGTTTTCTTGGTGACTATGGTCCCAGCTGCCTTGAGATCATTGACAAGATCCTCCCATGTAGTTCTGGGCTGATTCCTCACTGTTCTCATGATCATTGCAACTCCACGAGGTGAGATCTTGCATGGAGCCCCAGGCCGAGGGAGATTGACAGTTCTTTTGTGTTTCTTCCATCTGTTGTCACCTTCTCACCAAGCTGCTTGGCAATGGTCTTGTAGCCCATTCCAGACTTGTGTAGGTCTACAATCTTGTCCCTGACATCCTTGGAGAGCTCTTTGGTTTTGGCCATGGTGGAGAGTTTTGAATCTGATTGATTGATTGCTTCTGTGGACAGGTGTCTTTTATACAGGTAACGAGCTGAGATTAGGAGCACTCCCTTTAAGAGTGTGCTGCTAATCTCAGCTCGTTACCTGTATAAAAGACACCTGGGAGCCAGAAATCTTTCTGATTGAGAGGGGGTCAAATACTTATTTCCCTCATTAAAATGCAAATCAATTTATAACATTTTTGACATGCGTTTTTCTGGATTTTCTTGTTGTTATTCTGTCTCTCACTGTTCAAATAAATCTACCATTAAAATTATAGACTGATCATTTCTTTGTCAGTGGGCAAACGTACAAAATCAGTAGGAGATCAAATACTTTTTTCCCTCACTGTATATTGTGTCTGCCACTGTGCTAATATAGGAAATTAATCAATACCTTCTGACCAACCAGATTTGAACAGTCATCAGTTCTTGTGGTATAATAAAAGTTAGCCATTTACATTTAAATTTGAAACACAGTTTTAAGGACCAAGAAATAACCCAGGAGGAAGTACTCCTAAGTGCTGTGTCCATGAGATAACATTATTCACATTATTATAAACATTATTCACTTAGCATTCTTAGTTTGTGGAACTAATTTTTATCCAAATCTGAATGCAAACAAATCCAAATCACACTTCAAAGGGGATACAGCATCTGGAAACAGTCCAAACTGCCAAATCCAGTAAATTAGTAAGTAGAGCAAGGGGAAAAAGTACAAGGCTCTTTAAAGACAAGGGAAAAGGAGAAGGCTCAGTAATATTTGGTAGCTTCTTGCATCATCTCATTTACGGCATGCAAACATTTTGCGTGCAATATAAGATGTGAAAATAGGATTTGTACCACATATAGTACTACCAAGTGGGTGTTTGTGCTTTTATCTTATACAGTGAGGGGAATACATATTCAGACACATTTGTTTTTGTTATTTAATATAATGTCTTAATAATGTATTTTTTCTAGGTACTCATAAATGTGAACAAAAATGTAAAATAAAATAAAAAAGTACTTATATGTAAGCATGAAAAACTATATATTTGATGGGGAAATTGATAGGAGAAAATATTTACAGACACTATTAAAAATATTAGGGCTATCAGTTAATTTCAATGTTAGTTTTCTTAATATTCAATTTTATTTCAGTTACATTTTATTTGTATAGCACTTTTAACAATGGACATTGTCCCAAAGCAGCTTTACAGAAATTTATTAATTTAAATATAAATATAATATAAATTTGAAATGTATGAATTTGTCCCTAATGAACAAACTGGAGGCGACGGTAGCAAGGAAAAACTCCCTGAGACAATATGAGGAAGAAACCTTGAGAGGAACCAGACTCAAAGGGAACCCATCCTCATCTGGGTGACAATGAATAGTATAATAATTAATAAGTCCCTTCTATAAATGTGCTAATACTACATGTTCAAATAGTGCAGTTTTATAACCAGGAAATTCATTACAGTTTTACCTGAAGTCTGTTTTGTTGAACTTGTCCAATGTTCACTGATGGAGACTTGAGCGCAAATCTGTTTGTGGCAATTGCGATGCTAAGACTATAATAGCAATTGATGAGAACTCCAACCAGAAGTATGGTGTCAGGAAGGATCAGGCAGGTCCAGAGAGCAGAAGGGGTCAGGATCACTGTCATCTCAGGAGTATCATGTGTAGCTCGGCAGAGAGAGAGAGAGAGAGAGAGAGAGAGAGAGAGAGAGAGAGAGAGAGAGAGAGAGAGAGGGAGAGATTATTAGGTATGCTTATTGCCCCGTAATGGTTAAGGACAATGTACTTTGCATGAGTGCAAGCAGAGACTCCAGCAAGATTAGCTATGACAGCATAACTAAAAGGGAGAGCCAGAAGGTAACACAGACATGAGGGCACCCTGGGACATAAGGCAGCAAGCTACCCCACCATCAAGAAACCAGGGTGAAAGTGTGAAAGCGATGGGCAACAGCCTCCAAACATCCCAGTTTATGCCCGTGAGGCTCTTATATCTGCTCCCTTATCTAAGAAGAAAACGATCCACAAAAATCTTGACTAAACAAAGATAATTTCAGCCTGGCCTTAAACACTGGCCTGAGAGACTGTGCCCGAGTCCCAAACACAATTGGAATAATTGGAAGGCTGTTCCATAACTTAGGGGCTTTATAGTAGAAAGCTCTTCCCCCTGCTGTAGCCTTCACTATTCGAGGTACCAACAAATAGCCTGCACCTTTTGATCTAAGTAGGCATGGCAGATCATAAAAGACCAAAAGTTCTCTCAGGTACTGTGGCACGAGACCATTCAGTGCTTTATATAATAATCAATGCAAAATTTTACAGGGAGCCAATGCAGTGAGGATAAGATAGGGGTGATGTGGTCATATCTTCAGGTTCTAGTAAGGACTCTTGCAGCTGCATTCTGGATTAACTGAAGCTTGTTCATGCACCTACTGGAACATCCAGACAGTAAGACATTACAGTAATCTAATCTAGAGGTGATGAATGCATGAACTATTTTTGCTGCATCATGTAGGGACATATGTCCTTATCTTACCAGTATTTCTGAGATGAAAGAAGGATATCCTAGTAATATTATGTACATGAGCTTCAAATGAAATACTTGGGTCAAAAATCACACCAAGGTATATTACTGCTGCTCATGAAGAAACAGAAAGGCCATCCAGAGTTACTGTGTACTCAGAAAGCTTACTTCTAGCTGCATATGATCCTAGTATAAGTACTTCTGTCTTGTCAGAATTAAGTAAAAGGAAGTTAATAAGCATCCGGTGTCTAATGTCCTTTACACATTCCTCAAATTTATTAAGCTGGTGTCTGTCATCTGGCTTTGCTGAAACATACAACTCTGTGTCATCAACATAACACTGAAAGCTAATTCCACGTTTATGAATAATTTGACCCAGAGGTAGAATATATAAAGTAAAAAGCAGTGGGCCTAAAACAGAACCTTGTGGAACACCAAACTTTACCTCAGTATGTACAGAGAAATCTCCATTTACATCTATGAGCTGATAACAATCAGTCAAATAAGACTTGAGCCAGGAGAGGGTCGTTCCCTTAATTCCAACAACATTTTCTAGTCTATCAAAGAGAATAGCATGATCAATTGTATCAAAAGCTACACTAAGGTCAAGCAACAGATAATAGTGATTAATCACACATTTTCTGTGATAAATTGCATAATTCTCCAGCATTATTATTTATTCCCAATCACAGAACTCAACATAAAGATAAAAATAAATTCCTACATAAATTACAGCACTTCAAACAGGCAATTCCAATAGTAGAAGATAATCTACAGTATAACTCCATTGGCAGACCATTGTTCTGCCATTAGCCCTGATATAATATATTGAAACTGTTCATTAGTGCAACAAATATCAAAGGATATAAACACATGTATTTCCACTGCTATAGGTTGACACTTTGTTACCTTATAATACTTATTTGCTCAAATAAACATGTTTAATCATGTTCTAACAGCACACTACAATTAGAAACACTACAATTTAGAACACTACAATTGCCTACAATTAATTCTACATAATACATGTATCCGCTTTTATAATGCTTTGGAGGTAGTGTAGATCCCCATTTTTTTAATGACATTGATTTTTGACCCTGAAAATAATAAATGCAAATTTGCTTTTGCTTCAGAGAGTGAATGTTTGTAGGTCTTTTGAGGTATGGCCGCCCAATGAGATTCCTTTCCAATCAATGGGTAATGGCAATACTGATTAAAACCAGCTTTGTGCATTCAGTTCCCAAACCAAGCTAACCTTCAAACTAACAAATTCTCAAAGGTACTTTTTGGGTTATTTGCAGTCACCTTAATATAATGGATTTTCTCTCTCTCTCTCTCTCTCTCTCTCTCTCTCTCTCTCTCTCTCTCTCTCTCTCTCTCTATCCGTGGACATCTTCGACTCCCCTCACCTATTACATCCCATGACACAGCTCATCAGGCAAGATGGGGAGGGAAGGTTTTCACTTCAGAAATAAACAAAGTATAGCTTTCATGGCACAAAGAGAAAGGTATAGGTGGCCAAAGATGGATAAGAAGGACAGAGGAGGAGCCAGACAGGACAGGGCTAAGTAAGCAAGGTGGGATAAAGCCTGAGTATAAAGGGACAATTGGAAAAATGTGACAGTGGAGGGCAAGGGGTTTCAAATGGAGATCTGCTAGGAAGGGAAAAAGAAAACACTAAAGTAGAGAGAGGAAATTGTAAAGCTCTTGGGAGGGAGATGCAAGAAATACAAAGCTAGAGGACAAACAGAAGTAACTAGGATACATTCCTAGGCACTGTATACCTTAATATTCCAGAGTAAAATAGGTAATAGTGAACAGAAAAATCACACAATTCCTCAACACTTGGTTCACCAACATGGTTCAACAATTATCTTCCAAAACAGTAAGTGCCCCACTTGTCCTAATCCCATCCCAACTCAGACACACTTGTATTTGTTCTTTCATAATTAGCATGCAAATGCATCTTTCCATTAGCTAACCAGAATGTCTATGCCTTGTAACGAACCAACAAGTAGATGCTCTGCTTGCTGAATCTAACATAACCTGAACCTTTGCTGCATATTAACATTCTCCCTGGGGCTATCTGTGGATTTGAAACTAATTCCATCTAATTTATGCCCAAAAAAATCCAGCTCTGAGCTTCTTTGAAATTCTACAAGAGTAGACATGAAAAGAGACAAGCATGAAACAATGTCACAGAAACTTGGAGCACAGTCAGGCTCTTCTTGGCAAAATAAGTTTTGATCCAGGCTCTTGGAAGAACAGTTCATAGAAGGAGATGAGAGACATAGGAATGCACGAAGAAGACAATCGATGGGGAAATAGAAAAAAATGCTCATAAGTATTAAGACACTGAATTGTGGGAAAATTTTATTGTGAAAAAAAGAGAACACAATACTGTAGGAAATCCAGCCATAAGCCACTCTTCCAAGTTTTTGGTTTTCTTTTCAGTTTTTCTCTGTAGATATATTTAAGAAATCCTTAGAGGGAAGCTGGGAGAGAGGTTAAAGGGAGGGAGATATCATATTTTAAAGGCAGAAAGGTCGTGTCCTCCACTAAAGCATGCCAATGTGTGTATGATGGGTCCATCACATGTCAGGCCCTCTGGGCAGACTGAATCACAAGCTGTGAGAACAGGCAGAAAACAAGTACACACCAGAGGAGATCAGTCAGCTCACCATATCAATGACATCCACACACACATCCACACACAAAAGAAAAGGTTTGACTTTTTGATGCAAAGAAGGGCACTAAGTGAATATCTCCCCTCCAAATAATATGCACACCACACATGCACGCACACACACACACACACACACACACACACACACACACACACACACACACACAAAGCTGCACATAGTCCCAGTGGGATGACATCTCATTTATCTTACATGAAAGAAGCAGAAACCAAAACAATTGTTGCAAAGGGTGTGTGATCACATGGATGTGCAGCCAGACTTCAGTCAGACTTCTGTGTAAGCTAAAGAAAATTCTCCTCCCATGCTGATAATCTTGTTCCACCATGGCTAACCATAAAAAAAATAAGCAAATTTTAAAAGAGAAAAAGAACACAGGTCAGAGGTAAATAAAATAGATGAGATGAAAGCATTTGCATCAGTGTGAGTTTAAATGTACATATGCTAATGTTAATATGCTAAGCATGGAGCATCATGTGTGTTAAGGTGGTGCCAATTAACAGTGGTATTAACTTGAATAAAACAGGGCATAAAATTGTATTTAATCTGTTGAATTAAGTCTAATGCCGTTGCGACTTTCAGGCATATGAAAAACTGGTGTCTGAAATGTGTGTGTGTGTGTGTGTGTGTGTGTGTGTGATATCAGGAGGTCAGATCTCTGGCTTATGGGACAATGTTCTCTTCCTTGAGGCTTCATTATAAACAGGATGGAAATGACCATCTAAATGAGATGCAATTACAGTTACTGCATGCTGATTCTCATCTGATACACACATGAACAGCTAAAGTCGTAAGGTCAGCACAAGAGGACAGTTCCTTGTACAAATGCCAAATGGCTGCTTTATATGACCCTTTCAGAGAACACTCAATAAATTCCCTTTACACACACACACACACACACACACACACACACACACACACACACACACACGTACATACAAACACAATATTTCCAAATGTAATGCTAGTCTATACAGTGACACTGAAAGGCATCCATTGGAGCATGAAGGTAGTCTAAAAAGAATGACAGAGTGCACAGAAAATAAGAGGGACAGAAAGATTGAAAAGCAAGTTTCCATCTAGCACTCCTTGCAAGAATACATCGGAGGACAGTTGATTCTAATTGGACCTGTATAAGAGAACCTGGTCTCACAGACAATGTGTACAAACTAAAATGAGAATAGGACAGTGTGGTTGGATTTTGTTTTATTTACATTTACATTTATAGCATTTGACAGGTGCTCTCATCCAGAGCATCATACAGAAGTGCTTTGAAGTCCCTATCAATAAAGACATCCTCATATTGGTTCAGTAGGTCAGGGATTAAGAGTACCTTCAGGATTAATTCCTGTTGGGGAGGTTTGGGGAGGTTTGTACAATATCAAAAAGCAAAAGACAATGATGATTTTTTAAAAATTTATTTAAATAAAATTGTGCTACCTGTTTTAAAGTGATAATTTACTAAATTACTTAGTGAAGAGTCTTTAGCCATCCTTTGAACTCATCTGTTCAAACATCCAAGGGAAGTTCATTCCAAGAGACTTGATGCATATGTGGCATGGAGTTTCAGTAGATTCCTAGATGATATACCCCTAAGGTGGTTTACCTCCACAACAAATAATGACTACCCCACCCTGGTTTAATTACCTGGGAAAATGTCCAATAAGGACACAGGTTCAATATATCTCAAATAGAAACACTGAGATGTGGATATGGTTATAAAAAAAATATGTGTCTTTATTAAATCACCATAAAGAAAAGAGAAAGAACTTGCAATATAATTAGCAGGAATAAAATGCCAATCTAGGCTGACAGCACCAAGCTGCTGTGCTATAATAATGAAAAAAATAAAATAAAATAAAATAATAATTTACAAAGTAACAATGAGCTGGGGCTTACCAGTAGTAAGGAAGGCTAGATAGAGGACAGGTGTCTACACCAATAAAGGCCCAGAGTGCATCAAATCACCTTCTCACACACTCCCGTGAGATCCACTGCAAATATTTATACACAGCAATCTATGAAAGGAAAACCACCACCACACAGGGATGGCTAGCCTACCCACTCTGGGCCCCCCAGCTCCTAAAGAAAAACCACAAATCAATTAGACAATAAAAAAATAATAAAATAAACACACACAAATCAAACCAAATGTAAGGGAAATTGATTATCCCAAAAGTAATCTCATAATGGGCACTGTTTACAAAAGTAAGATACAAAAAGAAACACCAAAAAACAAAATAGAATACAAAAATAGAAACAAATGGAATACAACAGAAAACTGACACTCAAACTTGAGAGTATCAACCTTCTATAGTTAGTGGCACCACTGCAATGAATTCAGTCCACTCTGGTACCAAAAACTCAATCTAGCCAAGTGCAAATAATGGCATATAGACTCCACTCCCCCCAGCCTTGAAAGGAAAACAATTAGTAGTAATAAAACAAAAATAATATAACTAAGAAAGCAGCAATAGGAACAAATTATATAGATGAAAAACACCCAAGAAACCAACCAGCTGGAAAATCAGCAAGAAGGAAACAAAACAAAACAAAAAATTTAAGCAACAACAGTGTCAAAATGCCCAAAACAAAGAAACTACAAAGCAAGGCAGAAACAGAACCGAAGCAAACCAAAACTGAACAAAAACAATGTGGAAGCAAAATAGCAGTGTCAAAGCTTCAAGCCATTTTAATGGGCCAATTTATTCACCTAAAAGGCAGATAAAAGTTTAAAAAACTAATCTACATACCTTTAGCAGTGGCCGTAGAAAAAATAGGGGTTTTACATACCAGCATGCGGAGATCTATCCAGCAACCAACTTCTAAGTTTACTAAATGAAACATTAAGACACAGTTCATGCACCTGTGCAACATACTGAACACGCCTATGATGGTAAACAAAAAAAAGTACACCTACCGAGCAGGAGAGCAACAGTCACCAAACATGCAGCGTAGTGTATACAGTCAGTTCTTTAGTGCAGAGCAGTCCGACTCCAATAAATGAGAATCAGCCGCACTATGTGGTACAACGAGCATACCTGAGCAGACAACACTTCCCCAGGAAAATATTACAATTAGCGATGTACCGACAACACTAAGCAAGAGTCCAGAACCTCAGAACAAACATGTACACCCGACACAGGGGAGCAAAATCCCAGAAACAGGGCAGATGAATCACAGAAACAGCGATCAGTGAAAAGTGACGCACCGCCTAGCTGGCCTGGCGACGCTTTTTTATAGATCCACTAAATGAGGCCCAATAAAGAATAAATGCTAAAAAGGGGCATGAACATGACACAGCCTCAAGGGTAGAGACAAATAACAGTTGTGTCTCACCACACATGTCTTCCTTAAATCCTGAGAAATGTTGGGTTTAGTCAAGCAGTGCTTGAGGATTGCTTGGTGGAGAGCAGGGTGTGATAAGTGCATAAATGTGCGTGCGCACTGGGCCATTTTTGGCTTTGTAGGCAAGTATCAGTGCTCTAGTGACATGAAGCATCTCAGTGACAGCTACTAGAGCAGTTACTGTGCAGTGTGCCAGTTTGAAGTGTCAGTATTTGCTCAGATGTTTTAGTGTCATTAATGATAGAAGAGATGAAGGGAGGAGGTCTTGGGAGATGGTCTGCAGTATTGTGGAAGGGTTGGGATCCAGCAAGCAGGTGGTGGGACTGCAGGACAAGATAATCTACAGTAGAAGATCTATTCTGTTGATAGAGGAGAAGAATGTGCCAGAGAAAGAGGATGGAAGTGTGAATGTTTGGTGTAGGAGTTGGCATACGAGTGAAGTCTTTGGGTGGAGCATCTAATACTGTTTGTACAATTATCAATCCTTCACAGTCCCACAGTCACAAAAAAAGGTATTAAACTATACCGTTCCTTGTTGCTGAGGTGGTATTATCTTTTAAAACTTTAATCTGTATATTTCACCAGGACACATGGATTTCATGTACCTTTAAATGTATTTAAGGTATATTATTTGCAGGCTTGGGGAATAATGGAATACATGTAATGGCGATATCTAAGGATACAAAAAACTGGTAACTGTAATCCATTACAGTTACATCAAAAAACAAAGTAATCAGATTACACATACATTTTGTAAAATAAATAAATAAATAAATAAATAAATAAATAAATAAATAAATAAAAAGAGGGAATACTATCAGGATTACAATTTCTTTCATTTAAAACCAAATAAATTAATATTTTGACATAACACAATATAGACAGCTGCTTGATTGTAGTTCTGGTTCTCAGAACCTCTTGGTGCATGCACAAATTAATTTTGTGCAAAGTTAATATTAACACAAATTGTTCTCTGAAATGCTTTTATGATGTAATGTTACCCGCATCAGGGATAGTGATCTTTTGTTTATTCATTTATTTATTTTATTTTATTAAACATCCAAAAATTTTACATGTTTTCAAACTCTATTGTAAGCTCTAAATAAAAGTATTTAAGATCATATTGCATTTCTCTTGACTTTATTTACAAAAACGACCTTGAAGTTATCCAGAAATAACCAGATTACATTACTTTCATATTGCGATACTTAGATTACATTACTGATTAAATTTTTTATGAAGTAATTTCTATCTGTAACTGAACATATTTTTAAACTAACCCTCCCAACCCTGATTATTGGTATGTAATTACAGATTTGAGTAAATCTTGAAAAGGTACAGATCATGCACTCTAGCAACATGAAAAGGTTACAAAATGTTTTTGGGATATATTGGGACATGACATTTTACACTAAAAAAGTAATGTGAGTGATTGGATCATAAGACAAATTTGACCCTATTCAGACCTATCTCTATGAGTGGACCAAAACATGCTCCCAAACCTTTCCACACCTCCTGTCTATTGTCCTATGGTCAATCAACAAAGTCCACCATTTATCTGCCTATTAAGATAAAAGGCCTGGACCAACATTACAAAACACAAGCACATCTTTATAAGTTCCACATAAAGCTTTATAAAACATTAAAGGGTATCAGAGCTTGTTACTTTGGGTACAGCCAAGCTCTACTAATTATGAGATGATAAATTCAATTCAATTAAATTTTTTTTTTGTATATTGCTTTTAACAATGGACATTGTCACAAAGCAGCTTTACAGAAATATATAGATTCCAGATATAATCTTTAAATTTCTAAAGTTATCCCTGACGAGCAAACCAGAGGCAAGGTAAAAACTCCCTGAGATATTATGAGGAAGAAACCTTGACCAGACTCAAAAGGGAACCCATCCTCATCCGGGTGACACCCAATAGTGCGATTGTAAGTAATTTCCCTTCTATAACTGTATACTATATTGTCAAAAAGTGGAATTGTGTTATGAACAACTTATGAATTATATGAATTATCCATTTATCCATTTTCTGTGTCACTTATCCTACACAGGGTCCTCGGGGAGGCTGGAGACTATCCCAGAGAACTTGGGGCACAAAGCAGGGGACACCCTGCATGGGGTGCCAACCCATTGCAGGGCACGATTGCACACACACTCATGCAGCCATTCACACACTCTGGACAGTTTGGAAATGCCAATCAGCCTACAGTGCATGTCTTTCAACTTGGGGAGGAAACTGGAATACCCGGGGGAAACCCCCGAAGCATGGGGAGAACATGCAAACTCCACTCACACAGGTGGAGGTGTGAATCGTACCCCCAACCTTGGAGGTGTGAAGCGTGCTAACCACTAAGCTAAATTACTTGGTACAGTGCTCCTGAGTGCTGCAACAGAAACATATTTGCATTATTACCCAGAGGTCACAATTTTAAAGCCCAATGATGCCACAGCCATCCGTGCCCAGGAACTCAATAGAATAATTTTTTTTTTGCCAAAAATTGACTGTGCTCTCAGGGTGTGAGGGGTGGCATACTCTCACATCTCTCACAGTGACAGTAGCCAATCTGTGAGCTCATGAGTGCAGAAGTGGGTGGATAGCACTTTCCATTGAGTATGCAATGTCCCCCGGACATTGCATGTAGTGTTGGGTCTGGTAAAGTCCACGTCAAGTCCGGCTGAGTCCAGAAAGTAAATATATTTTTAAAAAGATTTGAACTAGCAATTTTCAACTCAACACTGAGCTGTTAAATTTTAACCTTCACAAACTAATGGCAACATAGATGTAACAAAAGTACCACTATTACATCTTGCCATTGTCATTTAATAGTTTTATTTCATGTCATCAACTAGTTTCTTATTAAAAATAGTTTCAAAGAAAAAAAGGGATATGTAGAACTATATGTAGAACTTTTAATATATTACAAGTATATGAAAATGCAAATTAACCTGTTTTGTTGTATCATACTATATTGTGTCCTCCAGTAACTCTACAGAGTAGAATTACATTTAGCAGCAGGTCATAACAACAAGCTTCGTGCTTTATTACTGCTTTTAATCTGTCTATGAATAACAACAAACTAATTTCTGAACACAGCTCAGTTCTTGTAACTTTTTTTCTTTTTAATTCCTTAAATGTAAAAAAAAAAAAAAAAAAAAGAATTCCCTATCTGCAGGGTTTATGATATTTACTACATTAAGAAGTACATTTCACATTTTACATGTAATTCAAGACTGGAATCACCAAATGCTAATGTTTAGGGGTGGGCAATATGACTACAATCTTATTTGACGATAATGATTCGTTTTCTAAGGTAGGTCTATCAGTAGTATTCAAGTAAGAAATACTATGGAAATTGAATAAAGCAATTAAATATAAAATAAAATAGACTTCACTGTATGACATATACAGTGATTTTTATTCAATTTACTGAAGTTATTCAACCAAAGGCGTGAGTGATTTTCTTTTTGCCTTTTGTTACTTGATTAATTCTAATGACACAGACAGCAGCAGGTTTATTAGACTGCTGTGACTTTAAGACCTAATGCACAGATCTAATATACAGTACTGACACACCGATTTTCCCCCAACTATTTACATACATTTAAGACATAACAGACTGTGTTTGCGTGAATAATTGGCAAGTCCTGCATTTTGACATGATGTGTGTGTATTTATTTGATCATCCAAGCATAATGGGTCACTAAAGAGAATGCAGTTCGGTACTCACACAATGAGCTGGCTACGTGTATGTGCACAGAAAGCCCCCTGTTCACGCAGGGAGACATTTATTCACTTCTTGTTATCAGGGGCGATTCTAGAGTCTGTTGGGGGCCTAAGGAAAAATTCTCAGGGGGCCCCTCCAACCAGCGTTCATCACAATTATGTTATAAATAATCTGACACCAACCAAAAATGTACACTATGTAAACTTTTGTATGTATTTCAAATGTTCACACTAGTACAGTTTTCAATCTATAAATAACAAAATAATTCCAGGTCAAAAGACCATTAAAATAATAAATAAAATAAATATATAAAAATATAGAATAAAATATAAAATATATAGAACGATGAAACATTGCAAAACGCTTAAAATAAAAACAATGTAAACATAGTACAAGCTATAAATCTAAAACTATTTTTTTTGTTTTCTTAGGGAACTAAACCCACATTATAAGACCAGTGCTCATAAACACCCTTTAAGCATTGATTCTGTAAATACTGCTTACAGGCCTTGGCTAGTGCAAATGCTGCCACTATGTCCTCCATATCTAAATAACAGCATTTGGCTATTTACCGTTACACTTAAACAAATGATTGTCATTATCTGATCCACTTAGCACTGTCTCGATTAATTTTTTTCTCTTTCTATTTTCACTTCCACATTTTGAGACATTGCTGTGAAGTAAAGTTTGTCAGCCCTCGGGGGTCCCCTAATGGCCTGAGGCCCCACGTAGTTGCCTACATTGCTTGTTCAAAAGTTGCACCCCTGCTTATTATCTTAATTTCATGTTGTTAATTATTTTTTTTATCTTTCTTTCATGTTACACATGATGCAGACTCGACTGTACTCAAAGTCAGTGTAAATTCGAGTACAAATTATACTCGAGTATGTGACACGTCAGAGTTCATTCATTATTGAACTTGAGCAAGGACTCAAGTACCAGGATCGAGTACCCCAACTCTAATTGCATGAGTTTGAAAAGATTTGGTCGGCTGGCTTCACCTGCCTCAGAGGAAGCGTGTGATAGCACTTTATTGTAGTAGCCCATCTGCCTGAAATTTAATTGCTGTGTGTACTAAGAGACGCATGGTATTTTTGAGTTAGCATAGCCTTCCTGTCAGCTCAAACCAGTCTGGCCATTCTCCTGTGACATCTCTCAACAATAAAGTGTTTCTGCCTGAACATTAAACATGTGTTTCCAGGTATGTTCAGTATCAAACACAGCAAACTCAAACTTTTTTGTTGATTTGGCTCAGAGTTGTCTGTCTCACTCTAGTCACCATTAGGAAAAAAACACATGCAAAAAAAGTATGCTGCTATTAAGAAAGGACGGATATAAATTTCAATGTAAATATGCAATTTATGTTTTTATTTTGAAGTAGAATAGAACAGAAATTTATCTGACATTTCATGAGTCTATTTTGTTGAATGTCCTTTCTTGTATGCAGAGGCTACAGACTTTGAGTTTTTAATCACCTGCACTGGTGGCTCATATTTGTAGCATGGTTCCATCTCGGTCATCTTTATGTACATTACAGAAGACAATGTACCCTCTAGTGACAGTTTATTTCTTGTCTCAGTTTTGTTGAGGCCTATCACAGAGAAGGTTCTTTCAGAGTTTGCATTTGAATGTGGTAGGCAGAGCACAAGCTGTGCCACTTTTGCAAGCCTTTGGAACCTGGGTGCACCTGTGATATGGCTCTTCTTGGCACTCAAGTGTGCCCATATGACATCCATTCCTTTTCCTGATCCACCTTGACCAAGGCAGTTTTCCAGACCCTTTCTGGGATGTCCATGTCTTCTAATATTTGAAAAGCCAAGAAGTCATCACTCAGGCGGTCCTGTACTCTGTCATCATCAAATGGCAAGAGTTGATTGTATCAGGGTAAAAAAAAGTCAACATTAGTTTTGTCAATATTATAAAATTCTGTAAAACTAATTCTCTATCACCAATTTAGTCAAGCAAGAAAATAAACAGCAGCCATTAAAGCAGCTTGTGGACATCACTTCAAATCAATCAGGTTATCTTAGTTTAATAGTTTACTTGAAATATTGGTATAGTGAATCAGGATTACTGCATTCCCCTTTGGACAAAGTAAAGTACATCATCTAATTTAGTGTTCAGTCTCAGCCTGAAGTCCACAAACAGCATATGACAGAAGGGGGACATTGAACGGTAGCTTTGTCAAGGCATATATACTCTGTAGACCTCACCAGAAAACTTTTTGCTTTGTAGAAGATTCCAACATCACTGAAAGGAATCTCACCAGCCTTATTAATAAGTTTACTGTGAACACTCTCCCCTCTCTCTGAACCCC
>NC_030425.2:7505000-7667500 GCF_001660625.3 Ictalurus punctatus
GATAGGTAGTAAGATTTTCCAGACTATAACACCACAGGATTTAGAAAGTATACACTTCCCCTAAATACACTGGGGATACACAGCAATAAAACTGACTGGGATTACTTTCAGAGCTATTATCACCTAGATAAACCCATTTTAATATTACTGCAGTTAAATTCTTTGACATGTTAAGAAGGCATAAAAGATTCAGATGGAAAGATACCTGCTGCCCTTTCTTTGCAATTTAAGTTCTTCAGTCTCATGCTTTTGTTATATTCATTATCTTAATAAAGTGACAGTGATTACAGAAGTAATAAAATTATTATACACAATCTTAATTACTGTTCAACATATCAGTCTCTCTATGTGCATATAGGATTATATTTCCATACTCTACTTGTTATTACAGATGCTTCATGAATTGGTATGTACACAATGTAAAATTAACAAGATATTAGATTAGATTAAAAGATTTACCTTCCTGCAGGTTTGTTAAGGCAATGATTAGATAATGATAATTAGTCTTTATTTATCACATATACATACATATATATATATATATATATATGCACAGTGAAATTTTATTTCTTTGCATATGAGCGCAGGGTCAGCCATGATACAGTGCCCCTGGAGCAGAGAGGGTCAAGGGCCCAACAGTGGCTTGGCAGTGCCAAGGCTTGAACCCCGACCTTCCATTCAGTAACCCAGAACCTTAACCCTCAAGCCACCACTGCCCCGGGTAAGGTGAGGTAAGCACTATTAAGTATGGAGCCCATTACAGGTTGCTAGACAGGTTTTTAAGTTTCCTAAAAAAAAATAAAAAAAATAAAAAATTGTGATTTTAGTGATGTATTGGCATTGCAAAATCACCAGTTGTTTTGTTTTGGGGTTGTTTTTTTTTTGTTTGTTTGTTTTGGGTTTTTTTTAGTTGGTATAACTACGACAGCCATCTTTGCATCATGGCACGGAAACCAAATAGGCCTTAGGTCCTAGCTCCGTGTAACAAAAACTGATCTCTAGAGCACATTACAAGTACATGTACATATATAAACATTTTGCACATTCTTGTTCCTTAGACTTATAGCTTAAGTCCAAATGTAATGTCCAAGATTGCTCACAGTTTCATTTTTAGGGTCAATTTATAATGGAAAGGGTTCGAGTGTCAGTTTAAATTTTTTAGGTGGTACCTATGTAAGTAGAATATAATGCAGAAAATTTCAGATTTGAGACTTTTCTTTTTTAAATGGAGCGTGTCATGTCACGGCAAACCAGCGACTCCATTTCCCAGAATGCACCATGAACTACAAATATGACCGAAGACAACTACAACTCCCAAGCGCACACAGACACGGTCACCATCTCCAGAGTTCCAATTAGATACACTTGCTACCAATTACACTCCTAATCACACCACACTACTTAAGAGACTCTCTCACACAGCCATTGTGAAGTATATGCTCAGTTGCTCTTTGTCTCTGTCATTAGCAAGCATTTATCTCGTGTTGCTACTCGGGTTTTCGACTTTGTTATTCCCCTCGACTGTGATTCTCTGCCTTTACTAGTTTGGATGGTATGCATCATCTTTTGACCTTCACTTTTCTGTTGTTTTTTTTTTATTTCTGTCTAACCCTGTGGATTTGTCTTCTGATTAAATAACGATACCTGCATTTGCTTCCGTCTGTGTCTCCATTACATGACAGGGCAACAAAATGCAACTGTTTAAAACCATTTTCCTCACTTTTGGGTTGAGTATCTCTGGGGGTGGAGGACCAGATACGAACTGAAATATTCACAGAAATAAACCATCTATAGTAGGGTTCTGCTGTAAAAATTGAGAGTTTGAGATTGAATGTAAACTCTGTAGGACAGTGGTTATTGAGGGCCAGATTCGAAGAACCAGCCTGATCTATCATGTTGGTACAGGTGTACAGTTGTTATGCGTATATGGATTGACTGTGTTGAGTTCTGTGTTTTACAAATGAACAGTGCCATAAATAGAGCTGTGTTGATGTTTTTCCTGTGATCCTGTGTAAAAGCAGTAAGCGACAACAGCTCAGAAGTTGGACATCCAAGTTGGTGGTAGATCTCCAGGAACAGGGTTGGGGACCACTGTTCCAAACAGACCTGTGTTAGGTTGATAGCGTATGAGGAACATTTAAGCTCTTTAACCACGTCTTAAATAAGCAAAACACTCAAACCATATAAAGTACTAAACAAACCCAGCTAACTAAAAGTAAAGTAGCCAGCTGTTTTGCTTAGCTTATAATAAACAATGATCTGGCCTGACTAGGTGTATTTTTCTGAATATGGCACTGAAGTTTGTAACACATTTCTGTAGGATGCTTTTGTATTGAAATTGCTGCGCTTTGCTACATCTCACATGAAATGTAGCACATACGCCTAATAAGATCCCTAGAGCTCTATTTTTATGCTGGTGCTGGAATAACTTCAGCATGCTGCTAATTTAGGTGAGCGTAAGTCAATTTGTTTCCGTTTGTTCTCACCTATCATTTTCTTCGTTGGAAAGGAATGTGGTGATGTGGGTGGAGCAGCGCAACAAGGGATGTGGCATGTGAACTTACAATAATATATACACTGTCATGTGATGCTCACAAATAGTATGCTGTGATAATGTATCAACTTACATTGTGCAATAAACAGATCAAATATTGATGTATAATCTAATGTGAAATGGAACTGTGTATGATTACGATAATGTTCAGTCCTGTGTGTGTGTTTATTTTTTAAAGGGGGGGGGGGGGGGGGGGGTTGAGCTTGTGCTATGATCATGAGAAACAGGGGCCCTAGTGTCACACCAACCTTCTGGATGTTTCAATAAAATTCAAACACCAGCTGTGGAACTGCAGAGACTACAGTTTAAAATCACATAGTATTAGCACTAGTAACGAGCATAGACAAACAAAGGAGTATGTATACACTGCCTAATGAGATATAATAAAGCTAATGATGTGGAACAGCTGGTAACAATGATAAGGGAGATTGGACAGGGCAGAGCAGGAGAAACAGCGAGCTTGCAGGCAGCATTCACAACAGCTGAAAGCCACGTTGAATCTTCGTGTTAAGTTTAGAAATGCAGAATTAAGAGTGGACCAGAAGTAATATGGATCAGCCTTTTCTTTAAGTCTTTCCACTCTGTGACTGAGTGGACCCTTCTTGTCACTGATGGATGCTGCAGTATCCTCTCATATCCCTCTTGGAGTCGTCAGGAAACAGCCTGCATGTAATCACAGTAAAGATCTTACCACCCTGAGTAAATGCTCTGATATAGTGAGTGGCACTTAAAAAAACAAGAATAGACAAACCACAGTTAAAAAAGGCTTACATGAAAAGGCTAAAAGGAAAAATGCCTTACGTCATCAGCAGTCGCTGTGGAAACAGAAAAAACACGGCTCACCACCTCTCACACTCACGGCTGTGAGTGTGTATGCATATGTGTTCCTGTACTCTCTAACATTGATGATAATGTGCAGGAGAGTGTGCATGACTCACCCTTTCTCGCTAGTGGTGAAAGTGGAAATTCAGGTGCTCCGGTGAGACGAGATTAAAGCACACACTGCCATCAAACACCTATAATGCAGGTGCGGTGAACAAGACCAAATGCTCTACAATAGCACTGCATACACATTCACACAAAACACAAGCTATCGTACATAGATTTATAGATAAACACACCTCAGCTTTCTGCTGCAAAGTTCCAAATTCAAAATGAAAGTTTGCTCTACTGGAATAATGTTTTCTTTCCAGTAATATGACACACAATAAGCACATGACGTGAAAATGACAGAACACTATAAACAACAAAGTCTTGTTTTCTCTTAAATGTTCTTTGACCTGGGAAATTTGCTGAAGTTCCCAGAATCCATCAGAGAGTTCTTAGGCCAGACACGAACCTAATTGTAATGGAGGTATTTTTTTCTCTAAAGGATTTTTTGATGGGTTGCTCTGTCTCCGGGGGGTCAGCGGGAGATGCAAGGACATATGGGAGAGAGAAAGGGGGAGATGTCTTGAGGCAGATGTGCCACGACCGCTGTGCTGCAAAAGGTTGACGTTTTCTTATCGTAGGAGATGTAATGGCAGGCAGTAATACATGGTCAGTTTAAGTTTCGTGAGTTAAGTGTACACTGACATTATCATGTGAAGCTGGAAGATGTGGGTGAAGCCGAAGTTCAGTTGACTGCGTCACAGGACGGCAGAGTGTGTTCGAGAATGGCTGACGGCACAGGAGAGAGTTGCTGGAGCAGCGAGTTTTATACAGAAGTGTTGTTCCTGATGTCATTCTGAATTTAAGCAGTTTTGAGAAGTCCGCTGTGTTTTCCAGTCATACACAAACTGTTCCATACACTGCAAGACATTGTTTTCTTCTTGGGAGTCACTTAAGTGCTCTCGTCAGTGCGCGAGTGCATGTTGGTGAACAAGAAGTCAGTTTTGCGAGAAGTGACAATTTCCTTTTTTATTTCGGTGATTTTTTTGGAGAGACTAATGATCGCTTATGATCAAATTTTGCTTTTGAGAAACTTTTTTATTTTGCCTGAGTTGAGCACTATCTAGGCGTGTCTCATGCGCAGTGGGGCCTAGTTGCACCGTTTGTTCCAGAAAGCTCTCAAAGTCTTCCCTTGCCGTACTAAAGTTTCACCTGTTGCTTTGTTTACTAAACCCTGCCATACAGATGACATCTCTTCACTGGTCCATTTCAGTTCTCTATTATTCAATGGGACTCATCCCTCGTCGAAAGTCATCTCTCATTGAAAGTCATCACGCAAGCCATCTTCGCTACAAACTGATGCACTCAATCTCATGTACACTCATACTCTGACAGTATAGAGTGGTAAACGCACTGAACATTCAGCTGGTATGGTGAACATGGAGTGAGTTTCATGTGAAGACTGATGTAACAAAGGGTGTTGATTCACAAGAGTCATTTGAACTGACTTATTGTATTAAGCATTGAATCAATCGAATTCATTAAGTTATTAGAGTCTTTGGTACGACTAAAAATCTCATTTGGTTGTTTATATGAACCAATTACCTCTTTTGAAAATGGAACTTGGTGTAAATTCATATTGTGAGGGTGGCTTTCGGGGTTTGAACACTGTTGAACACTGTTAAACATTTGAAGGTTCATTGAGCCTCAGGACAGAATACCGGAACGTTTTTTTTTTTAAAATATTTTCCTTTTTTTTTTTCCAATCCATTTAAAGTAAAACCAACTAAAAATTCAACCTAAAACAGAAAAAAAAATATCTGGTTATCTATTCGTCAGTTGTCTTTTAAACTTACCTTGGGGTAAGGGCATCTAACTTACCTAATTAGGTCTGTAGAGGGTGGGGTAAATGAGTCTAGACTGCGGTAGAACCTCATAACGCATATATTACACACTTCAGGAAGCCACCGTGTTAAATACTTACCTACCTGAAGCCAACTTTCTAATTCCTACATTAAAAAATAAAATAGGGTAAGAAAACTACACACACACACTTTTGTGCGTACTGAGACTAGGATCTTTCCGCTTTTTAGCCTTCCAAGGTAACCTTATATATTCCCTTACTGGGCAGGGCCTAACCCCCTGTTATACAATTTTATAAACAGCAAGACATGTTTCTGATAGAACTAACAAATCCCAGGAGGAACAGATGGAGAAGGCAAATGAGGGGAAAACAGGCAATTATTGAGTCTGATGGGGGAAAGAAGCTAAAGATGGCTGTGGATCAAGACAGGGGATCTGCGGATACTTGGTAAAAGCTCATGGCCTTGTTGAGGGTGTACAGTATCATTGATAAAAAAGCAGAGTTTTAACTTGACTTCATCATTTAACTTTGGCTTGCTTGTTAGACGTTTAGACCCAGATTGTCAAGAAGTATTCTCAAAAGCACCACAAAAACACTCATTCTGTTGTCTTCAGTAAGTACTTTATCCTAGTCAAGGATGCACTAGGCCAGCGGTTCTTAACCTTTTTGCAAGTCTGACCCAATTTTAAGAATGTTTCGCAACCACTGCCAATGTCAGGAGGTGAGGTGGTCCAGTTGTGGCTACAAACTATCTATGACCATGAGTCTAGTTCTATACTTGTTCTTCAGGTACACCAGCAATAAAAAAAACAGCCTTACAGAGATAGAGCGATGTGAATTGGAGAGGTATATTTTTTAATGCCATGTCACTCAGTTCTCTGTATTTGGCGTGCACAGATATCCAACAATCCACCAGTGGCTTTTCTGTGAACCTCTGTGTACAATCATTTAAAATAAAAGTTTTCCCGCCACTCCCTGCTACCACTTTGCGACCCCCAGGAGGTCATGATCCCCAGGTTAAGAACCACTGTACTGGAGCCAGGGGCACTGTGTGAAAAACAGAAATACGTCCTGGATGGCATACGTTTCCATTTTAGGTCTTCACACAAACAATGCTAGGGGCAATTTTGAGTAGTCAATTCACCTACAGGCATGGTTTTGGGAGGTGGGAGGAAACTAGAGCACTTGCAGCAAACCCATGCAGACACAGGAAGAACATACAAAACTCCAAACAGGCAGTAATCTGAGCTCAGGATCAAACTGTGGACCCTGGAGCTATAAAGCAACAACGCTACCCACTGCACCAACATACCAGCCTTAAGATATCTTACTTAAATAAGGCACATCATTATCTGGTGGAAAGTAGGGTAGATTTTAGTATTCAAAGTGGTAAATTAAAGGAGTGTGGTTTTGAACAACTACACACAAATTCCACTAACAAAATATTCAACAATAGCCTGCAACTAACAAAACCTGTAACCCTCTGTAGAAATTTAACCCCTTATGCACTATGCACATTCAATCTCTCCCTCACTCTACCTTTTCTCTTTCTGTCTCACCAGTATTGAGTGAAATCTTGAACTCAAGCAGTAGTACACCAAATGAATGCAAGAAAGTTGAATAAAAGAGCATAAAAAATGGGAGAAAAAGAAGAAGTTCAAAAAAAAAATCGCTAATCAGGACAGGGACGGGCAGAAATCTCAAAGAGACAAGCACCATGGTGCGAGTCAATTACATTTATCACATGCCAGACCGCATGCCAGCGAAATGAGCCCAAATTATGTAAATAAAATGCAGATTACAAACATACCAATCAAAGACTATAACTGCATGAATTATTGTTCTGGATCCTAACAGATAGCTTCCTCAGCTCTGCATGCCGTCATGCTGTATTTATCTACAGAGGTGCAGGCTTAATTGCTCTTGCTGCTTGTGGGTGTTGGCAGCTATATAAATAAACATACTGGAATTAATGGAAATGCCATAGCATATAAATGCTGCTTTATTAGATCAGGGAAGTTATACACAGTTTTATGAAGCTGAAAGTAAAAGATCCATGTCTAAATGGCCATAATCTCATCTGATTCATTAGAAACTACAAAAAAAACTGTTTATAGAAAATGCCTGAAGAATATTTTAACAGGTACAAGGAGTCCCTTTCCATTTGCCTGTTTTTATGCAAATTAAACATTTGCATATATAAAAAAAAAGCTGACTGAAAATAATAGATTGTTTTTTTAATTGGGGGACATCATGTTGCCCTCTTAAACTATTTAGTGGAATAAAACAGAAATATACAACACATGGAAATGTGGATGTCCGTATTTTGCTCTTGTATTATGTTCAGTCTGTGTCCAAAAACCGAGTGAGACAGTAGATGGTCTTAAAATGTTACACTTTGGCTGTGTATTCATTTTTATGTACTTTTTTTATTTAGTTTTGAGTACTTAGTTTTCTTTACGTTTTAACAAAGGGCAAATAAAATACAAACGATCAGATATAATCAGATATATCAAAGTATAATCAATACACCAAAGGGGGGGGGGGGCTTGGGGTCACTCAGAGACCCATATCTATCTCTAATCAAAGCCTAAGTCTTGAGAATGTTTATCAAGTCAGTGAAAAATAAAGCATTTCATTAGGACATCACCAGGTTAAAAAAATAATAATAATAAATAAATAAAATTTACATAATCTAAATAATCTAGAGACACATATTTAAGAATAATCCCATTCCACATCTTAAAGGTTGGAGCTTTGTTCGAAATCCACTGAAAACTTGTACATTTTCTGGCACAAAAAGTAAGGATATTAACGAGCTTCGTCTTGTGTACAGTAACAACTAAAGGATAAGATATTCCTAGTAAATAATGTGCAGGGTCCAGAACCAAGGAGACCTCCAATATCTTGTTCATCTCTTCAGTAACTTTACACCAGAACCTTTGAATCTCATGACAAAACCAGAAGCAGTGGGTAAGATTTCCTATTTCTATCTTGTATTTAGAACACAGAGGATGGAGGTCAGCCGTAAACCTATTGCGTTGGGCAAGAGATATATGCACTCGGTGAAGAATTTTAAGCATAGACAGAATATTAGAAAAATGACTTATAGATGCATCTGACCAAGTCTCAATAAGCTGTTCTTCAAGGTTTGATGAACTAACATCAGATAGAAGTGAAGTGTCCTTCTGAATAAATTTCCTTAAGTGTAGGAAGTCAAAGAAATACCATCCAGATCATATTTTTGAGAGATCTGACCAAAGGACATAAGAGTAGGGCCATCAAAAAGGCCCTTCAAATTAGTGAGACCTTTAGAAACCCAATATTGAAATCACATATCGATCATGCCTGGAGGGAAATCTGGGTTTTTGCATATTGAGCTAAAGACTGATGTTACGGATGACCTGCCCTCAATTCGTCGCATGGTTTTCCATGCACTTACTGTGTTCAGAGTAATGGGATTTGTACACATGGTTTGATCCTTCTTAAATATTTTAAGAAAAAGCTAATTTTTGAGTGAGATCTGTAATTGGGTGGATTCTATATCAAGCCAAAGTGAGTCTGGGTCCTCAGCTATCCATATTTGTATATCGCAGGTGGGTGCTAAGCTGATATGTTTTAATATCTGGGACCCCCCCCATATCACCTGGAAGATGTAATATACTCATTCGAACATGGGGCCTGTTCTTTGCACACATGAATGAACTAAACCATCTGTCCACTTCTTTCACCGTTTTCTGTGAGAAGAGTATAGGAATCATCTGAATTGTATACAATAATCTAGGTAACACATTCATTTTTAAAAGGCCAATATGCCCTGTCCAAGAAATAGGAAGCATATTCTATCTTTCCAAAAACAAGTTTGATAAGACTGAGAAGAGGAGTAAAATTTAAATTAAACATCCCCAGATATACAAAACCTGACGGAGACCACATAAATGGAAAGGGCATTAAGGATGTATAAGCGCCTTCCAAACAACCCAATGGCATGGCCTCAGATTTACCAAAATTAATCTTATAAACAGAAAAAAATGCTAAATTCTGTAACAACATCAATAAGAGTACTTGTTGAAACATGTGGCCTGGTTAAGAAAAAAAGAATGTCATCTGCATAAAGAGTAATTTTATCTTGCCTATTGGCTACATTAAACCCATGTATTTCAGGATTAGTCCTGATTGCTTCGGCCAGAGGCTCAATTATTAACACAAACAAAAGGAGCGAGAGTGGACAACCCTGACGCATTCCCCTATTAATCTGAAAACTGTTAGAGCACAGACCATTTGTTATAACAGGTGCTAACGGGTTAGTGTATAATAATTTGACCAAATTAATGAAATTATCGCCCAACCCAAATTTTGACAATGTATAAAAAAAAAAGGTAAGGCCGTTTGACACGATCAAACATTTTTTCTGCATGCATAGAAATCAGACGGCTGTCCACTGTAAGCTTCTGTGAGAGATGAAGGACATTTAGCTATGCATATTATTAGGAGAATTACGACTTCTAATAAAGCCTGTTTGATCATTATTAATAAGATGGGGTAATAAGTCTTTTAACCTAGTCGCAAGAATTTTATACAAGACCTTAAAGTCAGTGTTTAAAAGAGATATTGGCTTGTATGAGGTGCAATCTTCAGGTGATTTCCCTTTTTTTTTTAATAATAAAGCAATATTTGCTTCCCAAAGATTGGGTGGGAAGGTCCCTTTTTCCAGGAAATAATTAAACATTTCTAGGAACAGGTCATCTAAGATTTCCCTAAATTCTTTATTTTAAAAAATTAGTTACCCAAACCATCCTGTCCTGGGGTTTTGCCCATCTGCAATCCCTTAATGACTGACAATACTTCCTCTTTTGAGATAGGATTATTAAGGGCTGTTTGTTGTTCAGCATTTAAAGAAGGAAAATTTATTTAAGCAAAGAAAACATCCATAAGATTTGTTGATCCTCGCGAAGTCTCAGATTTATATAAATTTTCAAAAATCTTTACAAAACTATTATTAATAATTGAAGTATTAGAGGAGGGATGCCCTAACAGGCCTTTTATTGACTAAATTGTGTGTGTTTGTCTTTTTCTTAATAATGTGTGCTAGATATTTCCCTGTCTTGTCGCAATGTTCATAAAGCCTTTGTTTGGCAAATCTAATCATCTTCTCAGCCTATCCCATAAATAACTTAAAGATGAACATAAAGCAATAATTTCTTTCAGTCTATCTGAATTTTGATTGAGTGTATTCAGCTACCGTTCTTTTAATTTTAGCCTCCAAAATGACTCTCTGTTCTGCCTGTTTTCTCTAATTATTAAATGTATAAGAGATTATCAAGCCCCTTGAAAAGGCTTTTATCATTTCCCACAAAAGAGATTTATCACCTGTAGAAGGGCCATTAATAGTAAGAAATACCTGAAATTTGGAGACAAAATAAGAAGTAAAAGCACTATCCTTCAAAATAAAAGGGTTAAGTCGCCAATGCTTAGTTTGAACTAAATGATCACGGGGCTTCAAATCCAAAAAAACAGGTGCATGGTCTAAAATGCTGATAGTACCAATTGAGCTGCCTTCTATGGAGTGCAGTATTTGTTTAGGGGCAAAAAATAACAATCTATTCTTGCATGGCAAGAATGCTGTTTAGAGAAAAAGGTCAATTCTTTATCAGCTGGATGTTGAACTCGCCATACATCCACAAAGGCAAAATCCTTGCAAAATGAACTTATAAATTTAGCTTGAAAAGAGGGGGCTGAAGTGCCAGTGGGCAACTTGTCTATAAGAGGATTCAAATGATAATTAAAATCTCCACCCACTAATGAGTAGTCCACTTTACATTCTAGCAGCTTAGCAAACGCAATAGTTAGAACATCATATGGATGACCAAGGGGAGGGGGTGGGGGGTGCATATCCATAATAGCTATTTCTTCTCCAAACATTACCCCCTTCACAATCACAAATCGCCATCTCTGTCTTGAATACAATTTGTCATCTAAAACGACAGTGATTTCTTGAACAAGATGGCTACTCCTCGACTGCTTGATGAAAAAGATGAGAAGAAAACATTACCAAAACCCAGCTGTTGTAGCTTAAAGGTGTTCCTTATCATCGAGATGGGTCTCTTGTAACAGAGCTATCCACTTTCTCTTTTGTTAAGAATGTGAGAATTGATTTCCTCTTCACAGGTGTATGAATCCCATTGACATTCCAGGAGCATATCTTAAGAGTACCTACTGACATCTTTGACTATAACAGGAATAAATAAAAAGCACATCAAAAATATCCTTTATAAAACAACGCATCCCAAATACATCTAGAGTAAACTGAAAAGGAATAATAATAGAAAAACAAAACATAGAACACAGAACTATAATACAAAAAAAAGTGTATACCGCACTAGAGTACGAGTCCAGCATTACACAGAATTAGTTCAATAACACAACCCAGTGTGTACGAGGATCCTGAATGACAAAAGATCAGTCCAAGTGACGCAAACACTCAGGCTTCACTCACATCCACTGTGTGCAAAAAAAAGGAGCATAATGTACAATACATAATGTTCAAGGAAAAGGGGTGAAAAAACATGAACATATCATGTACTGAGTTATGATGGCAATGTTGTGCATAATCACATGTTCTAAAGTTTTTCTTTCAGGTAGACTTGGATATTTCACTCAATGACAGCAATTAGCTGTCCACCTCCGATGGGTCAGCAAACACCTTAATGGCTCCTTGATACAGCACTTTGAGAAGGGCAGGGTAAATCTGAGCATATGTTATGCTTATGGCCCTCATTTTTTTTCTTGACACCGTCAAACCTCTTGTGTTTACATAGGACGGCTGCAGAAAAACATTAGTGCTTGATCACCTAAATCTCTTGCCATGGTGACAACACGCTCTTTATCCGAATAGTTATGAAATCTCAATACATTATTGTATTGTATAAACATTGCAGCACACCATTGGGGTGGCTGTAGCTCAGGTGGTAGAGCGGGTTGTCCACTAATTGTAGGGTTGGCGATTCGATTCCCGGCCCACATGACTCCACATACCGAAGTGTCCCTGGGCAAGACGCTGAACCCCAAGTTGCTCCCAATGGCAAGTTAGCGCCTTGCATTGCAGCTCTGCTACCATTGGTGTGTGAGTGTGTGTGTGTGTGTGTGTGTGTGTGTGTGTGTGTGTGTGTGTGAATGGGTGAATGAGACACAGTGTAAAGTGCTTCGGATAAAAGCACTATATAAGTGTAGACCATTTACCATTTATCTCACCGGTATACAGAAATCCTGCATGGGGATATTGAGACGTTGATTTAACAGGCCCAGTGGGAACACGATGTGTCCTTTCAATCTTTAGTCACGTTGTTTTCATTGATACTAATAATAATTATTTATATAATATTTCAATGGAAACAGGGTGACTGAAGATTGAAAGGGTACATGCCTTTCAATCTTCAATCACCCTGTTTTCATTGAAATATTTAAGAACATTCGGAAGCCAGGATTCTAAAAACTTTTCAGGGCGATCACCCTCAATTTTCTCAGGAAGCCCAATAATGCATACATTTTTCCTTCTCCCTCTGTTCTCCAAGTTATTGAGATGCTCTGCCAGCTCACAGGTGCGTTTCTCCAGTGTCTTCAATTTGCTTTGGCTGTGGAAATAGCATCCTCTACAGCTGATATGCAATGCTCAACTTCGGCAATCCGTTTCTCGTGGCTATCGAATCTTTCGCTAAACTGTTGCAACATTTGAGAGAGTGGAATTAACTTTTCATTGATTACTTTCAAAATATTGTCTGTAATTTTGGTGATCGCTAAACGAAGAGTGGAATCAAACAGATTGTTAGCATCTGGGCTAGTTCAGGCACTATCCTCGGCCGGCTGAGTAGACTCAGATTCCGGTTTGCTAGAGTTTTTGGTGTTCCTTTGAGGCATACTGTTCGGTTGTCTCAGAAAATGTGTGTCTATACTCATAGCAAATTAAACCTCCCGCCGTAATTAAACTGACATTTTCTCCTTTTGAAAATAATAAAGAAACTGAATACATTGAGCTGTAGCATCTGCAAAACACGACCGCCCTCTAAGCTGCCTTCTTGAACCCTCCCACTGTGTTTTAATTTAACACATGCACAAATAAGATGTTCGTCACAAAGCAAAGGCGGGTCTGTATTATCACAATATAATTGAAATCTATCCATAATGCCTCTGTGGATGATGGGCTGTGTGTGTTTGCCATGTGACTGAGTGGACTCACTGATGGGTACTGCAGTCTCATCTCATGGCTGTCTCACAATCTTGAGGGAAAATCTGGAGTTCACAAAAAGGAAAAGGAAAGAGAGAGAGAGAGAGAGAGAGAGAGAGAGAGAGAGAGAGATGGTTTCACTGTCAAACTGCCAAATGTGATCATTAATAATTATTGTGAGGGAGAAGGAAAAAAGCCATGAAATCTATCATAAAATCAAACTCACACAAATTGTCCACTGGAATACAAGTGGACACCCTTCAACCCTGCATTCTTATTCTTTTAATGTGCATACCCAGACCCATATCTGGCAATTTTGCAGCCAGTTTGTCTCCACAATTCACTCACACACACATTTAAGGCAAGGGGACATTCAGGCCTTCAGAGCCTCATATGACTTATATCATTAGCAGGGCTACTCTTGCGTGACATTTTATCACAGGCATTTGTACATGCATTGGGGCAAGAGCACAGTGGTCATTTCATTCCAATTTTGGGCTAACATGCATAGACCTCGAGGTCTTCAGTGCAATCAGTAATCAGCAATAAGGGATGCAAGGAGCAAGGAAATATGAGCACAAATCACAATAATAATAATAATAATAACAATACTTTTTTGTAGATAAAATTAAACCTTCTTAACCACTAAAGTAGCTTATGGAGGCAACAGAATACATGCATCATTCGTTCTTTTCATATTCAATTATGAACCAAATATCAGAAAATGGAAAAATGGCTTGTTATTTTATTATTCATTTACAAATCCAAAACGAAAAAACAAAAAGAAAATGTTTTCCGTTCTTTCAATTTCACGCTCAAGTTAAAAACAAGAAATTAGAAAATGGGTCAAAAGTCAGGTTTCATTTTAACATTTTATTTTTCGGTTGGCTATTACCCCAGAAGTTACTTGTTACTTCACATGTTGTGCTGGATAAAGGTGTTTTTTGCTTAGGAGCATGGGCAGTTTCGTACTGTTTAAGGGAGCCAAATGTGTAACCTTCAAAGAGGACTTCAAAAACATTAACTGCAGTTAAACCAGTCGCTCTTTTTCGGTTCCCCTCACTTCAGGAGGCATTGCTAGACATCTTTGGTGCTTTGGAGTCCACCACTATTGTAGTTAGAGAGACATTGCACCTGATGGAGGGAAGTATTTGGGGAAATATTTTAGGATTTTCACAAGCGACTCACAAGTAAAGGAAAAGAGCATGAGATTGGAAAGGGATTATTGTTACAGTTGCTGTATTGGTCTGTGGTAGTGAAGTATGAGCTCAGTTTGTGGAAAAATCATCGGTATACCAGTCAATCTATGTCCTTATCATCATGGTCACAAGCTGTGAGTAGTAGCCAAAAGAAAAAGGTCTTAAGTACAGGTGGCAGAAATTAGGTTTCTCTATAGGATTGCTTACTCTCCATAATAGGGTTGGGCCTTGACAATCCAGGAGGGCCTTGGAGCAAAGCCACTGCTACTATCAATTGTAAGAAGCCAGTTGAGGTGATTTGAGCACCTTATAAAGTTACCCAAGGGTTGGCGCCTCCTAGAGCTGTATCAGATCATGTCCCACTGGATGAAGACCCTGGGACAGACCCGGGACCAACTGGAAAGATTATGTGTCACAGTTGGCTTGGAAACATCTGGGGATCCCCCCGGAGCAGCTGTAATCTGTGGCTGTGTATAAACAATTCTGGGTTGACCTTCTCAGTCTGTTGACTGGGACACTCACCAGGAAAGACAGAAAGAAAATGAATTAATAAATGATTATGTCAGAGGAAGTAAATTAAATTGTTTGTTTTTTAAACAAATATTGGTTTTATATATTGTATGTTCTGGGGAATTAATATTAACTAGCTTAAATATGCAAACAAGAACAGGGTTTTCTCTCCTACACAGATACACAAGTTCATGCAATTTCTCAGTCAAACTACCAAATATGTTCAATAATAATTATTGAGAAAGCTATAATCCATGAGGTCTGAGATGACAGAGATGGGGCAAAGAGCGAGAGGAGCAAAGAAAGGGATTGAACACAGTGTGCAGTCTTCACACTTGGCATGGTCTGTTCTATCCTTGGCACAAAGGGTGAAGTCAATGGATCAACCCAAACACTCTGTCATATCACGAGTGTGCAGCAGTGACTTAGTGCAGGCATTTGCCACTCCACATTTGGCTCCCTCCATTCCACTGTTTTCATTTAAACCTCAGAACGGGGATTATTTAAAAAGAAGAGATTGGAGTGGGAAAATGTATACAAATAAGAGTGATGATGAGTGATAAAAAGGGAAGGAAAAAAGCAAAAGGAAAGACAGAGAGGAAGCAGAGAGTGAAAGATTCAGCTACTCCACAGAAATGGTGAATAAATCAATGGACACATCCATGGTAATCGAGATTATCATGGCCGTGGTGGACAAAACACTGGTAAACAAGATATTGATGACAATATTCAGAAATATATTCAGAATATTTAGAAAAGGGGCTCTGAATAATTACTGTACATGTATATATTGTTAAGGTCCTAAACCCTTTTCAAACTCCCATAGCTTCCACTGAAGTATAAAACTTGCATTCAAGTGCAAATGGAACATCTAAACAGAGAACCAAGCAGGGTGGAGAGAACAAAGAAAAGACAAGAGTGACGAATTTCCTTAATCCGGCTCATCATGGCTTTTCAGCCTCATACCTTTATCAGAGAGATGGTGCATTGTTCGCTTTCTCCTTCCCACATCCTATGACTCTATTTCTTTCTTTCTCTCTCACACACAAACACTTCTCCCAATGTTTTCTCATTAAACCCGGCACCCAAAAACAGCCAACTAGTTATGAAGTGTTTAGTATGCATTGACATATTTCTTTAAAAACTAATTTGTTATCAGATTCTAGGGAACATTAAAATTAATGCAACACTCAAATGAAACATCCTAATGCACAACTGAAAAATCATTGAGTTAGAGACAAACACTGTGGCCTCCCAATGAAAGGGGTAAGAAAAGAAAGGAAAAAATAGAACAACTGTAAATATTCAATTAATATTGAGGTCCTTTTGATCTATTTCAGGATCCTTTTCTTCTCGTGTTCACAATACTGATACTGAAGTTTGTCAGAATCCGAACTTTCACTGATAGACTGCCTTCATAGGCTCCGTAGTTAAAAATATTCCAAATTTCTGAAAGTTTTTTTTAGCCATTTGATCATAGTCTTGGGAATTTCTTAAAGAACATGTCTACAGCATAAAGATACAGAATAATGAGTATCACTCAGGGGGAATTGGCACAGTATTAGCAACAGCTAATGCAGTGATGGGCCAAAGTCACACAGCACTGCTTCAAGATCCTGGTCCTGGAATCTCCCTGCCTTGCACATTTTAATGTTTTCCAAACTTGTTAAATAGTTGTTAAATCGTCAGATCAGATGTGTTAGAGCAGGGAAAACAGCACTATGCACAGGGTGTCAAGATTCTAAGTGTAGGATTAGGAACCACTGGCAAAAATAGAAGCCTTTGTCACCCCCACAGGTTCTTCACTCTCCCCAGAAAGCTCACGTGGTGAAAAAGTGGTTATTTATAAACAGGTGATTCTCTCTCCTCAGAGCAGGCTAGTGCAGAGATTAATCTCATACCAAAGTAAAATCCTCTCATTTCACAAAGTGCCAAAACAAATGGACTTGAATAATTAAATCAGTTCATTTGCAGTTAAATGAATTGTTAGGGTTGAACAGAAGTGGGGACAGAGATGAAAACACAATGAATGAAATATAAATCTGTGATTACACCGTAACAATACAATGTCCAGCTTGAGTCGGCCCTCAAAAATTGCCATTTCCTGTTTCAGACATTGTCCCAAGCAGATTTTGATAGACAAAATCTCCATCATAAGAAATATACTACTTTGAGCAATATGGTGCAGATCCCAGTGATGCCACAGCCATTCATTACCCGGAGGGATGCCATTCCCTCTCCTATCAATCACAGCGACACTAGCCAATCATGGCATTTGTGAGCTTCATTCAGAGGAGGGTGGGTAGCGCTTTCCTCCAAGTATGTTACATCCCCCTGTAATGCAGCTTGAGCAGCAGTTAGAAAAGATGCTTTTGCCTGGCTTCACATGTCTTGGAGGAAGCACGTGATAATCTTCTGTCGTATAATATGGAGGACCTAAATTGGCATCTGTGAATTGGCCAAGAAATTTAGGGAGAAGTATCTTTATCCAGGTCTTTCAGGGCCTTCTGCTGGTTTGCTCCAGTTACTCCCATATTCCTCAGGAGGCAAACAGTTGATGTTCCGACAAAGCCATGGCATCCTACTTCTATCTGGTAGATGATGGTTCTCCAGCAAGCCTCCTTACACTCAGAGACAGTATTTCAGCCTCTTCTCCTCAAAAGCAGCTTCTGTTCCTTCCTTCCACGGGACACTTAGCTCGATGAGGAGCATCTTCTTTGCACCACGTGACCACATCACTATCAGGATGGAGTGGTTGTATGACAATGAACATGCAGCAACTCACAATCATTTATTCATTCATTCATCTTCAGTAACTGCTTTGCTTGCCTGGTTTTGGCAAGTTTTTTCTTGTCACGTCCAAAACTATTATGTCATGGAGCTCTATATTTTTTTATATTTATTATATTAATTTGCAGCAGTCTGGTGGGCCATTTGAAATCATGCCACTGTTGCATGGAGGTTCTAACCTTACTTTGATTAAAATTGTATAAAATGTATACTTGTAAGTAAACCTATTATATATTTTGAGTTACTCTGAAGAATAGTTTTACAAATAGTAAACTTTCTGTGACTACAAAAGGTCCCAAACTATCCTGTGAAAGATATCTGCCTAGGAAGGTTCCTCCAAGAAACACGAAGCTGCCACATCTTCATCTGCTTATGTTGCAATCTAATTGACAATGAAGAGAAGCCCATATCCTTGGCATCATCACAATTCTATCAAGCGAGATACAAAGAGACTTATTTGTAATGCATTCGTAAGACTGATTGAGTGTGTGTAAATTTACACATTAAAAAGTCTAACTAATGTAAACCTCGATTGATCGGCTACAAATCATAAAATTCACAATGAGTTACTGAACTTTTATATATATTGGTGCTTGATAGTTTGTGAACCTTGTAGAATTTTATATATTTCTGCATAAATATGACCTAAACATCATCATTTTAACACAAGACGTAAAAGTATACAAAGAAAACGCAATTAAACGAATGAGACAAATATATTATACTTGGTCATTCATTTACTGAGGAAAATGATCCAATGTTACATATCTGTGAGTGGCAAAAGTGTGTGAACCTCTATGCGTAACAGTTAATTTGAAGGTAAAATTTGGGATGACAATCAGGTATGAGTGAGTGCCCTGTTTTATTTAATGAACAGGGATTTTCACAGCCCATGTTTGTGGAAATGTATCATGGTATGAACAAGGAGATTTTTGAGGACCACAGAAGAGAGTTGTTGATGCTCATCAGGCTAGAAACGGTTACAAAACATTCTCTAAAGAGTTTGGACTCCACCAATCTACAGTCAGATAGACTGTGTACAAATGGAGGAAATTCAAGACCATTGTTAGCCTCCTCAGGAGTGATCGACCAACAAAAATCACTCCAAAAGCAAGGCGTGTAATAGTCCACAAGGACACAAAGTAACCCAGGGTAACTTCTAAGCACCTCTCTCACATTAGCTAATGTTTATGTTCATGAGTCCACCATCAGTGGTGTGCATGGCAGAGTTGCACGGAGAAAGCCACTGCTCTCCAAAAGGACATTGCTGCCTGTTTGCATTTTGATAAAGATCATGTGGATAATCCAGAAGGCTATTGGAAAGATGTTTTGTGGATGGATGTGACCAAATTTTTTTATGAGACGTGTTACGTTTGTAGAAAGGAAAACACTGCATTCCAGCATAAGAACCTTATCTTATCTGTGAAACATGGTGGTAGTATCACTATGGGCCTGTTTTGCAGCATCTGGGCAAGATGACTTGCCATCATTGATGGAACAGTGAATTCTGAATTATACAAGCAAACGCTACATGAAATTGACAGACATTTGTTTATTAACTGAATCTCAAGAGAAAGTAGGTCATGCAGTAAGACAATGACCCTAAACACATAAGTCATTCTGTTATGTTTTGGAATGGCCAAGTCAAAGTCCTGACCTTGATCCTATAGAAATCTTGTGGAAGGACCTGAAGGAAGCAGTTCATGTGAGGAAACCCACCAACATCACAGAGTTGAAGCTGTTTTGTAATGAGGAATGATCTAAAATTCCTCCTGGCTGATGTGCACAACACTTACTGGAAACGTTTAATTGCAGTTATTGCTGCACAAGGGGGTCACACCAGATACTGAAATCAAAGGTTCACATACTTTTGCCACTCACAGATATGTAATACTGGATCATTTACCTCAATAAGCAAATGACCAAGTACAATAATTGTGTAAGTTGGTTCCATGTGTTGGTCACATCATCATCTTTTAATGCTGTGCAACACTTCTTTACAGCCAGAACTCTTCCATCCATCCATCCATTTTCTGTACCGCTTGTTCTACACAGTGTCACAGGGGAGCCTGGAGCCTATCCCAGGGAACTCGGGGCATGAGATGAGTTGGACGAGGTGCCAACCCATCACAGGGCACAATCCCACACACTAGAGCCAGAACTAAATGACCGATAAATGACCGATCTGGTATGTCTCAAGCTGCAGTGTGCAGTGTGTATACTCCCTAGTGTGGCGTCCAGTTCCTTTGACAAAGTCGAGTTCTTTTTACATTTTCATTCCCTTCTGCTTTTCCAACACGGCACTGGGGAGGCTGCAATGGTGTGCAGTTCTGGTCTATTGTCACCAAGACACTTTGCTTTGAATAAAAATAATAATAATTGCAGTTTCTCTGCGTGATGTGCTTGCTGTCCATGATCATTTGGTACAGTATAATTTTTTTCTCTCCATTTTCATGTCAAACCATGTTAATTTTCATCTTGCTTAATTCACATATAATTTACCATTCCTACAATTAAGTTTCAGATTTTGGCATTTTCAAGGGGTTGTTATGAAGTTACAATATATATTTTTATTGGAATACACGCAAGTGAAAATAATTTCCACTTCTACCTCAGAGAAAGTGTTTTTTTTTTCTTGTCAATTTTTGTTAATGAGTCAAGGCGCTCGTGTATACAGTATATTAAGTATGTAATTAAAGACAAAATGCTAATAATAATAGACTTAAACTTTCTTACATTAAAAACTAATAACTGGTTACTAACTATAAAAGATTCCCTATTCTACACATATTACATATCATTATAGACCATTTCTCTTCAGTTTTACTTAGAAATACTAGCATCAGAAGTGAAGTGTAATTTTGAGAGTGCAGTCCGTGCCTTCAGCTAAATGGAAAGGAGAGTGATTGTGGAACTACAATGGTGGAAGTGCCTTGGGTAGGAATTGGAGAGGGAGGAATGGGAATTTATAGTAAGTTATCTAGGATGGAGATGGGGCTTCAGGCATTGACTTTCTCCCAACTTCAGTTGTTTCATAACTCTTGGAGAGTGTACTTTAATTTGTCTGCAGGTAATTTGCATGAACTTGTAGTATGCCTGAATTACCTTTTTTCCACATGGTTTGTTGAAACAACTGGGACTTCAGCATGGTAAGGCACTTCACTGGGAAATGGAAGCCTACTGAATGGTACAGTGTTTATCTCTGAAGCTAGCTCATTCTGCCCAAAATGCTGCCTAGTTTCAAGCGCAATAAGAGATTGTGGAGCGAGTCTGAACATTGATTTAGAAAAGCCTGTCTCTTCCCCTAAAGCATGGTCAGATTGCTTCTCTTGTCTCTCTCAGCTTTACCAGCAGATCAGCCAGCAGCCCAAGTTATGCTTTATGTGTGTGTGTGTGTGTGTGTGTGTGTGTGTGTGTGTGTGTGTGTGTGTGTGTGTGTGTTATAATAATGATGACCAGAACAACTCTCTTGCCAAGAACACTGTGTGTGAGCTTGTTATCTAAGCATTCCTGCAGCTTTATAGCTCCAACTACTCATGTTCTCTGACTCCAACAGGTTACAGATCAGTATCTTCATCCCTATGTGTTTTCAGACCTTACAAATCCTTATTTTCATTTCTTTGGAAGGAAATTAAATTATAGATGGGAAGAAATGGATGTGTACATCTCTGCAGAGCAGGAGCAGAGGCTGTAACAGTGACGATCACAGTGTGTGATGCCGAGAAGCTCAGTGCACGCTAATTTGAACGTGTGAAGAGAAGCACAAAGCCACATTAATGAATTGCACCTGCTGTTAACTCTCCCAACAGGGAGACATGGGCTGGGGCACTGCAACAGATTGAGCAAACATAAAGTACACACAAGCTCTCCTTCCCGCATGTACACACATGCACACACATGAAACTCCTGCACTCTTTAGTACACAAACACACGATTAGATCCAGGATTTATTTGGTCAATGCATTTTAATAACAAAACAAAACAAAAAGGTTATTTGTATTACATTAGAAACTCACGGTTTGTGACCTGTGATGTCATGCAGCTTCCTGTCAAATTCCAAACGTCTTCAAAAGAGTCAGGATTAATTGTGCTGATTTTCTGCAGGTTAAGAAATGAATCAAATGTTTGTTTTGGCAGTACAAACACTGTACAACAATTTTGGAGTAAGCTGGATTTTGACAAGGTGCCACCACAAGTTCCATAAAATGTCATCAAAAAAAGTTCCATTTCTCAAAAACCATATTAGCACAAACAAACAGAACCACTTTTATTAGGAAAGTTTGGGGTCAACTTCAGTTTTTAAATTATAGGACATGATTATATATAATAAGGTCCTTACTCATCATACTATAATCAATAATCATCTCTAATTATACTTTTACTGACCTTTGGACTTATCCATCTTGTTGTTATTTTAGACAAAATTTTTAAAACATTGGGAAAAGTATTTAGTAATTTCATTTACAAACGAGGGCTGTATTTAAGTATGTGTTCATGCATTTTAAATGTGTGTATGAATGTAAATGTATGAAGTAGAGTTTTATATGTTTTATTGCTCAAAACTCTGCTGTTTTGTCAGCACAAGCAAAAATGTTATTTTATTGGTTGTCTGATCATACAGGGTGCTAGCTTTATTAGACCTTTATTTCACATGGATTCTTGTTTTGAATATGTGTATGTGAATTTTTTTTAATCCCACCCACTCCTACAGGAATTTGGTCCAAATCCACCCACTTGTATAGGAATTCTGACCAATCCCACCAACTCACAAAGGAGTTCCAATCAATTCCACCCACACCAGAAAGAAATCCAACCAATCCCACCCACTCCCAAAAGAAATCCAACCAATCCCATCCACTCCCAAAGGGTAATCCTGCCCGCTCTCTCACTTAATGCTTTTTTTTTTGCATCTGACAACACTATTTTATAACAAACTTAGTTGGTTCCTAAAATTTTTGTTATTTTTTAACTGAATAATAGTCATTTAAAACACTGAGTCTAACCAGGCTAAAGCAGTTACTAAAGACGAATAAATGAATGACTGCAGTAACACAGCACAAGCACTCAGAACACCCACAAGCTTCATATCTCACCACTCGCTCATGACTGCATGAAAATATAAATAAATAAATAAATAAATAAATAAATGAACTCCCACAACTTTATTGTAGTGTCCCACAGGATCCCAGTCCTGATTCACAGTGCTAGTTGAATGGACATTTTGTGAATGCACCCTGCACTGGTTATATATAATTTAGATACTAAAGGAAATATTATTTTAGAGCAGGGTTTTGTTCATAAATATCTGTCAGATATTTTCCCTCACACAGAGCGCTGGAGCACGCAGTGCACTCTGTAGCCCTAGGCGGGACGGCGTGCAGTTCTGGGTTCAGTGACATTGACTTTGTTTATGTTTTACACATGTATTTGTTATGGTTTATGTCCTGTCTCCACTGCTGTATGTTATTGGATGTCTCCCTCATGTGTTATCATTAATCATAGCTGTTTTGAGTTCTCCCTTTGATTACATTCGGTATTTAAACCCCTCATGTGTCTTTGTTCCCTGCGAAGTAATTGCTCAGTTTCACTCATGTCCTGTCATTACCAAGCCTTGTTTCCTGTATTGCAATTCTGTTTTTTGTTCTTTGGTTATTCTACAATATCCTGTTTGCTGATCGACTGACCATTTTGCCTGCCATGACTTTGTACTTGCTTTACATATTGGATTTGTTTGATGGACTTTATTTAATAAACTGCTTAACTTCACATGCATCCTGCATCTCCTCCTCTCCTCCTAGCCAATGTGACAATATCATTTGAAATGTTTAAGTTACTGTTTGATCATTTTAAGAAAGTGAACATTGTCATTGTTTTTTTTCATTGGTATGTATTGTTTTTGTTGACTAAAACAATACTTTTTTAGTCAAGCTAATGTTAAAATTAATCAATATTACTAAATGTAACAAAATTGCTCTACAATGTACTGGCCCCCTGTCTAGGGTGTCCCCTGCCTTGTGCCCAGAGTCCCCTGGAATAGGATACAGGCTCACCCCTACCCTGAGTAGGATAAGCTGTACAGAAAATAGCTGGATGGATGGATGGATGGATGGATGGACTAAAACTATACCTATGTTTTAAGACTTTAAATTTTGGTTTCCAACAATAACAGACACTTAACAACTCAAGGACAAACAACCTCCAATATTTCAACTCAGTAGCATAATTCACACTTCTAAAAAAAAAAAAAAAAAAAAAAAAAAAAAAATTCATTATTATCTTAAATTTTTCAAGCATGGTGTGCATGAGAAAGAAATCTTTGTTTTAAAACTTTAAAAAGTGAACATGGAAACACACTTTGTAACAAAGCCACTTTCACAAAAAACATTTACATTAGGCATGCTGTTTGTCTTACACACATACACACTCCCAGCCACAGGCACTCTCTCCTCTCATATATACATAGCCCTCCACTAATGTTGGCACCCTTGGTAAATATGAGCAAAGAAGGCTGTGAAAAATTGTCTTTATTGTTTAAAGTTTTGATCTTTTGTTTAAAAAATTGTTTAAAAAATATATTGAACGCATCAAAAATACTTTTTCCTGTTTCATTCCACTTTATTAAACATTTATTAAAGTTTATCAGACATAAACTTTATTTATGGATTTAATGTTGTGGTTGTGAATTTCCATGTGAATAGCCTCATTGGAAATATATTTACTGAAAAAATGCTGACTCATCCAATACTTATTTCCCCCACTGTAGGAGTACAACAATTATTGGCCATTTTATTCAATACTTTGTGCTACCTCCCTTTGCCAAGATAAGAGCTCTGGCAAAGGGATCTGAGATCATTCCACCATACAGAATCTCTCCAGATCCTTCAAATGTCAAGGTCCATGCTGCTGGACTCTCCTCTTCACTTCACACCATACATTTTCTATGGGTTTCATGTCAGGGGACTGGGATGGCCATGGCAGGACCTTGATTTTGTGATCAGAAAACCATTTTTGTTTTGATTTTGATGTATGTTTTGGATTACTGTCCTGCTGGAAGATTCAACCACGACCCATTGTATGCTTTCTGTCAGAGGCAGTCAGGTTTTCATTAAATAATCTGTTGATATTTGATTTTCAAATTGCTCTATTTTGGTTTCATCTGACCATAGAACCCAATCCTATTTGAAGTTCAAGTCGTGTCTGGCAAACTGAAGACGCTTGAGTGTGTTTCTGGATGAGAGTAGAGGATCTTTTCTTGAAACCCTTCCAAACAACATGTGGTGATGTAGGTGACTTTGGATTGTAGTTTTGGAGACTTTCTGACACCAAGACTTCTACAATTCTCCAGCTGTGATCCTTAGAGATTTTTCGGCCACTCAAACCGTCGTCTTCGCAGTGTGTTGAGACGATATAGACACACGTCCAATTCCAGGTTGATTCATAACATTTCCAGTTGACTGGAACTTCTTCATTATTTCCCTGATGGTGGAAATGGGCATTTCCAATGCTTATGCTATTTCATTATAGCCACTTCCCATTTTGTGAAGCTCAACAACCTTTTGCTGCACATCACAGCTATATTCCTTGGTCTTACCCATTGTGGTACCTCATATTTATACCCCTGTGAAACAGGAAGTCATGGTTGAACAATTTCCTGTTCCTCATCACCCAGATGTACTAAAAAATGTAAAATATAAATGGAAATGTACTTAAAATATATTTTTCTCATAGGAATTAATAGGGGTGCCAATAATTGTTGCACACATATATTTAACAAAGGTTTTTTTTTTAAACCTGTATTGTGTTTGCAATTGTTTGATATCCATGAGAGCAGAGTATTTTTGTGAATTTTTTTAAACAAAAGGCGATTTTTCACAGCCTTCTTTGCACAAATTTACCGAGGGTGCCAATATTAGTGGAGGGCAGTGTATATGTATAATAAATTACAAATGTTGACTCAAGCACTTCTGGCTCGGAGGCCTGCAATAAACTGCATTTCCATTGGGTCAGTACAAGAGATCTACATTGACTCTATATTTATAGTCATTTCTTTACAGTAATGATGGCAAAACTCCCTACAGATCATAATCAGCAGAAATCCCTGTAGCAGCTCTGAAGCCCAGCCAGAAACAGCAAAGTAGAAAAAAATCGACTCATTTACTAAGGTAAGTCCTTTTTGATTATGTGCCCGTGTAACTCCCAGTCTCTGTTTGCCAGTGTGCATGCTGCCAGCAGTGCTGTATGGCACACATTCAGTATCAGACCTCAATAAAGAATGGATATACAGCAAATCCAGTCTTTCCTATTGATCATGTGACTTGGAGAAAGGCTAGCTGGACATGAGCACACAGGCTAGGGAGAGACTCACAGTAACCATATTGCAAACAGTGTTTACTGACCTGTGGCTTAAACAAACCCAATATTATGTGTGCGTGTGTGTGTGTGTGAGTGTACAATATGTTCATTTTTTCCTCCTCTTCATTCTGTATCAATATGGAATATCAGCTTGTCATTACAAGGAATGTTCAGTTCACCTCATGCCTTTTGACTCGATCAAAAGCGGTTAATGAAAGAATTATTACAATGTGCTATTAATAGTTGATCTAATAGACATCAAACAATGAACTTATGAATATGAAGTAATCATTTAAACAGCTTTTTATTCATTTTTGCCGTTGCTATTTTTGGCCCTATTGGTGTTTGCTGACGTGCACAGTATGGCATGGGTCATTCAGAGCGGTCCACATTAAAACACAATTTATATTTATATTTATATATATATATATATATTTTTTTTATTATTATTTTTTTTTTTTTACAGGTGAGGCATGTGGGTGAGCTCCCACCGGTGCAGACTGGCAGCAGATCACAGTCCCGCAGGACTTACAATTACAGCACAGAGGCCAAAGACAGCAGTTTCTCACACACACACACACACACACACACACACACACACACTGACCTTGAGCATGTGGTTCTCTCACGTACTGTATACATACACACTCACACACACATACACATACTGTGTCCACAGGGGTGCAGAGGCAATTAATGTAACAGAGGGGGCACAGGGTGTGTGTTTCCATCAAAGGCCAATGGCAAATAGTGAGCCAAGGGAGATGAATCAAAGGTGAGAGAGATGAAGGAGAGAGGAAAGACAGTAAGACGGGATAAACTGATGTGTACTGTTAAAACTTTAGTCACAGCTATTCTCAGTAAATAAAATCTCTCATCCTTACACCATGGTGTACCAACATACCTCTGTATCATCTGTATTTTTGTGCATTACAAAGTTAACTATATTTATAAATGGTGGCAACATTCAAGATTTAGACACAATGACCCTTATGGATTTATTAACAAATACTCTCAGCAGGGAAGGGGGAAATGTTCTCTGGGATTAGACCACCACCACACAGGGCACCTGTCACAGTTTAGCTCCTGTTTGAGCTCACTAGCTGCACCCAATTAAATCCCAGCCAACAGATGGACCACAGCCAACCAGACTGATTCTTCCATGTTTAATCAGGCTCCCACCACTAAGAAAACCTACAACACTATATGGGGGGAATCGTAGCACTTTGACAAATTTAAGGTGAAATGTTTACATACGTATATTTTTTATTTTTTCACAACTCCACTCTTTCCATGCACACAGTACTGTTAATTTCTTTTGGCAAGTCCATTAGGGCATTTACTTTGTTCACGTCAGAGGTCATTTTAAAACAGTCAATTCTGATTAGCCAGTGATCATAATTAGGAGTTAGCTGGCAAAAGGCCTCCAAAAGGAGTATGGCTGTAAAAAGGCCTGTCTTTAGACCAGTGCCTTTGTGCCACTGAGTCCGTGGGATAATCCAGCAACTCAGGCAAGACCAAAGGAATTGGTGAAGGAGTGAAGGCAGCATCAGGTAGAATCAGGAAAAGAGACTGGTGTACTTCAGAAAATAGAAGGCATCATGAGGAAGGAGTATTATCTGGAAATGCTGAAGTAAAACATCAGACCGAAAGTTTTGGCTTGGCCATCACAAATTCCTGACCTGATTCCCATAGAGAAATTGTGGACTGAGGTAAGTAGTGTGTCTGAGCAAGGAGGCCCACAAACCTGACTGAGTTACACCAATTCTGTCAGGAGGAAGGGGCCTAAATTCCAGCAATGTATTGTAAGAAGCTTGTGAAATGCAAACGGAAGGTTTTGGGTAACGTCTACCATTTGCTGAACTCTGACAGGCCACAAATCAGGCCAAAGAATTATTTGGATCAGTTCTGAAGGCCACTTTCTGATCCTAGTGTCCACTGCATCAGGAACACATCTGAGAATACATTAATTATGTCCTCCACCTCTCCATCTCTCAAAGCTCTAGTGCCCTCCCATCATATCTACCACCTACTGAGCCCACATGTCTTATTATCTTCTAATGAAGTCCCCCTGAGCATGTGAGTGTGTGTCATTAATTCATTAACAAGGCCAGGTTAAACCCTGTGGATCTCCATCTTCCGGCTGAGAGACAGTGTGCGAGTGCTGTTCCATCCCTCCCTGGAGTACCTGTTCTGTGTTACACACCCCGGTACTGGATCATGAACCTTTTTCCACTTCATGTTTATCAAATGATGATGTTGTTGCCTGAGGACAAGCGTGAGTTAAGGGACAGGATTAGACTGAGATTACACAAAAACATGTAAATGTATGCCCTTTATATGTAAATATGACAAATCTCCTTGTTAAGCTGCATATACAACAAGATCTTATGTGTGATGTTAGGTCATGTGGGAGATGTGGTGTGGGCTAAACTCTGAAATCAATATTAGCATTATACAGAACTGTAGATGTGTGTATATTGTGAGTTTTTGGGAAGTAACACTGTTCTGTCAAACTATTACTACTATGGTTTAACCTACATAAGAGTCAGTGTGCTTTGTTTTATTTTCCTTTATTAAGATTTTTTTTTTGTTCTATTTTTTAACTAAATAATTACTTGTTTATTTGTTTATTCAGTTTTATTGGTTACAGAACCACTCTCTGCATGCACAGAGTTCAGGATCTATCAACATTATTGTGTACCTTATTTCTAGGAAGAGAATATGATTTACTAACTTTTTTTAAAAGAAATGATGAAAATGAAAAATCTTTTTATTGACATAGATTATTATTTTTGATCAATATTTATTTTAATTTTTTTATAGAATTTTATTAGTTTATTTGTTTGTTTATGGTTTTGTTTTCTTATTTTAGTCCACTACAGTAAAAAGGTAAATTGGTGAGTGAGCAAATGGCATATAATACAAAAAGACTTTCACTAAATTCCACTTAATAGCCATGCACTGCCATGCTACTAGACCATATCACCGAACAGTTTGCAGAATAAATCAAATCCATACCTTTTTAATGGAGGTAATCAGGTCTGCCTCTGCAATACACACTGCACTGATGTGACCTTTTATGTAACTGCAGAGTTTGGACTTTATACAGTATGTAGCTGTGGAAGGGATTGTGCAGGACAGGGATTAGTGTCCATCTGTACTGTTTGTTATCTGCATGGATTAACAAATCAGAGTATGTCTCCACATCTGTGCTCACAGTCCAATTGTCCACTCATCCCACCCGCCTTATGTTTCATTGCTGGACACATACTCAGACACAAAAAAAGGGACACATGCATATACATAATTATGTCAATTACTGAGGGAGAGAGAGAGAGAGAGAGAGAGAGAGAGAGAGAGAGAGAGAGAGAGAGAGAGAGAGAGAGAAAGATTAAAGGGAGCTTTCTAGGGCAGTGGTTAGTATTTAAGTTCCACATCAGGAGACAATGCTCTGTGTGTGTGTGTGTGTGTGTGTGTGTGTGTGTGTGTGTGTGTGTGTGTGTGTGTGTTTGTTTTCCACCTCTGATAACAGAAACAGAGGCAGCTACTTCCAATAACATGAGGAGAGAAAGGTGAAAGAAAGAGACATGCAATAACAAAAGGTGTGAGAGGGGAAGAGAGAGAGAGAGAGTGCGAGAGAGAGAGCGAGAGAGAGGAGCTGTGAATAAAGATGGCTTGGAGAGTGAGTGGAAAGATGAGGTATGAAGAAAAACGGTGTGAATTGAAAGAGGACCAGTCATCTTGTCTTCTGTTGTTGCAGAGTGGGAGTGAGAGGGTGTATTGTTGTATGGGGAAGCGGGGTGCTAGTAGGATTTGGGGGGGCATATGGTTGGTGTAGGGGTAGTGGGGTGGGGTTTCAGTTCTGGCCAAAGTCTCCAGTTCCAAAGACTGCTTTAGTCCCTTAATAGTATGAGGGAAAGCTGCAGAACACACATCTCAACACTCATCTCAGATAGACACCTAATTAGATCTTTGCAAAGGAGAGGGCCTTTTCTTCCTCAGTTGTCCTTTTTCTCTGCGCTCCTTCTTATTATTTTCCTCTGAAGATGAGAGCAGTTCCCCGGAATTTACTTTAAACTATTGCCAAGCACTGAATAGATAAGACTGCAACACAATTATGAACGCATTTGCATTCTCCTTTTAATTAGCAGTGCTGTAGTTGTGGCAGCTAACCTATTTCACAGTGACAATTTCAAAAGTTAAATCAGTTTAGTCTGAACAAGTGGGAAAGGGGTGAGAGAGGCTGGCATGGCAACAGAGAGAGGCTCTCTCTAGATTTTTTTTTTTTTCGGAGAATTGTAGAAGCACTTTTATATATATATATATATATATATATATATATATATATATATATATATATATATAAAACAACAGGGGGTCCAGTGGCTTGGTGCTTAACATGTTTGCCTCGCACCTCTGGGGTTCGGGGTTTGAACCCCACCTGTTTGCAGTTTGTATGTTCTCCCAGGGGCTTCCTCCGGGTACTCCAGTTTCCTCCCCCAGTACAAAGACTAGCATTGCAGGCTGATTGGCATTTCCAAATTGTCTGTGGTGTGTGAGTGTGCATGCAGTTGTGCCCTGTGCTGTTTTGACACCCCATCCAGGGTGTCCCTTGCCTCATGCCCAGAGTCTCCTTGAATAGGTTCCAGGATCCCTGCAACCCGGTGCAGGATAAGCAGTATGCAAAATGGATGGAAGGATGGATATATGGATAATAATAATAATAATAATAATAATTCAAAGCCTCCTTGAATGGATATGTATTGAACATAACTGGAACAAATGGGAAGAGATCAGGGGAAAAGCATAAACACATAAATAATGCTAGATATACAGTTTTTCCACCTTGTCCTCATCACTGTAGTTCTAAACCTCATTCAATACCAGTTCACAGATCTACAACCATGAAACCAAATTGCAAAGAGGAGTTTTCATTTTTGGCAGTGAGAGGATTATAGTTTTTATTGTTGGTCAAAATGAATTATATTTTGTGGCAGGCACTTGATAAGAAATATCTGGATGAAGAAGGAAAGGAAACTGCTTCCATTCAAACATAAAAATCCACCCAGCATCAATTTAAAGATGTCCACAAAGTCTGCTTTATTAACCTGTTTTTACTGGAAGGAAATATTGGAAGTGGAGATAAGGGAGTGCACAACAGGAAGTGAGTAACTCGTGTGCCCTTCTCGGTTAATACGCCCCCCACTTTCAGGTGGCCATGATGACAGGAAGGTTAAAGAATATTTGGATATGAAAAATGACCTCCTCTGAGTATAACAATAGTCCATTAAGTGACTGTTCTATTCCTGCAAAGCATGGAAAACTGGCATCTCCTCCATTCCTAAGTGTCGAGCCTGATTATGGTGAAAACAACTTGGCTTACAGAAGTGAAATGCATTATGATGGACAGACTTATGTGGGATGTTCAGCTTGCATAATTCATTATTTCAAATCGATAGGAAGCATTTCACTTAGAGAGTTTAGTTTTCTGAATTCAGCCTCCTGGGTTATTTCAGATCTGAGCTAGTTCAAAAATAAGCTATTGATTTTTGATGGGGATTAAGGATCCACACAAATAAAGGCCTCTGGTGATATCTGTGGCTGACTCAATGAAGGCCAACAGAGGAAAGGACATTCAAAAGACAGACACACTGCCAAGAAAATCCTATGCTCATATTGCACCTGATATTCATTGACTTTCCATTCAGGATATGACTCTCATGAATGTCCTTCAGAAGCTGACGACCAGACGCCTTGACCTGAACAAAAAGTACTTTGAAGGGAATTGTACTACACAATAGTTAATAAATAACCTAGAGAATGGTTAATATACAGTTTCACATTTGCTAAAATAATGAAGAAGCTAACAACTGAAAGTCTTAAACCTGAACCGTTCAGTTTTATATCCTATGTACAGTAACAAACAACAACAAAAACTACAACAAAAACATGATCATGCTGCGATCCACTGTAAAATTCTACCTTAATCAGTTGCAGTCTGTTGAGCAAAGACAATGTGGTGAACAGACAACTGACACTTTAGATCACTCTGCATTAAATATCAATATCAGATCCACCAGTACAGCCTCAACCAATCAGATTGCTGGGTATGTTTGGCGATCCCTCAGCCCTCCTCTCATTATAATATAATTGGTGAGGATTGGGAAATGTTGTATGAGTAAAATAGATAAATGACTAAGCATGTGCTGGAATCGATAAAATAGTGAAAGTGAGAAGTTAAAAAAATAAAAAGGGATAGTAAGGGATAAATGAATGAGTAATACGAAGGATTTTTTTTCTTCATTTTATTGACTGGAAATAATTTAAAGCTTTTTTTAAACTACTTAAAAATGGACGTTTAATGGCTTTTAGTATGAATATGTTTGTCTTAAGGTCATCTACAAGTGAGTGTGCTCCAAAACAATGACAAAATTCATATTTAGAAGATATACGCATTTAAAATGTACAGTCTCTCTCTACCACCGATACGGATCAACAATTTTGATGACATCATTCTGCACTTCAGTGTCTCATCAGATTTTCTGTTCAATCAAATGCTCTCTAGAATCTGAAGTGCTCCACCCACCAGCGTTATAAAATTCACCTTGCCAAAGTTGTCGTTGTTGAGCGAGAGAAATCATATCAGCAAGCATGGGTTGCAAATGTGTCTTCGGCTGTTTTAATGTGCCCATTTTATTCAGTTTCCCAATTAAGTTGGTTAAGAAGGAAATAGCTTGAATTCATTCACTTTGATGAAGAAGATATTTGTGCCAGTTCACGGCTTTGTGTCAAGTATGGTTTAGCCTGGGCGATGGGGTAAACTAAATGCTATTGTCTATTTAAAAGGGGGGACACTCGTTATGTCTTGCCCCAACTTCCTGTTTCAGTGAAAATTATGTCAACACATCGAATAACGCTGTGCATTTCAAAACACTAGTGTGCTGCTGTGAGACTAAAATAGTAATTCAGAGTCAGATTGCAGGTCAGATTTTAGTAATGTTTTCAGACAAATACTATAAAGCCAAAAGTATGTGGACACCTGTAAATCATATTCATGTCCTTCTTGAACATCCCGTTCAGATTTAGTCCTCTCTTTGCTGTTATAATAAGCTCCACTCTTCTGGGAAGGCTTTCCACTAGATTTTGGAGTGTGGCTGTGCAGATTTGTGCTCATTCAACCACAAGAGTTAGTGAGGTCAGGCATTGATATTGGGATGTTGAGGAGGTCTGGGGTTCAGTCACTGTTCCAGTTCATCCCAAAGGTGCTCAGTGGGGTGGAGGTCAGGGCTCTGTGCAGGACACTCAAGTTCTTCCAGTCCAACCTTATCAACCATGTCTTCATGGACCTCACTTCTCATGCTGAAACAGGCTTGGTTCTCTTGGATCTAGTGAAGGGAAATTTCAATGCTACAGCATGCAAAGGCTTTTTATACAATTGCATTCTTCTATCCTTGTGGCAACATTTTAAGGAAGAACCACATGTGGGTGTGATGGCCATACAGTGTATGTAACTAGCTATATACACCACTAATCAATCAATCATGTGGCAGCAGTGCAATGCATGAAATCATCTAGTTATAGAACAAGAGCATAATTTACTGTTTAAACCAAACATCAGAATGTGAAAAATGATTCTCGATTTCACAATGAGCAAAGCTTACCAAGAGTGGCAGTTGAAAATTAGAAAAAGACCTTTGGAAAAAGATCTTCAACTGTCCAGTTTCAGTGAACCTGTACTCACTGTAGCCTCCGATCCCTGTTCTTGACTGACTGGTGTGGAACCCAATGTGGTCTTTTACAGTTATACCCCATGCAGCTCAAGGTTAAGCATGTTGTGCATTTTGAGATGCATTTCTGCTCATCACGGTTATGAAGAATTGTTATTTGACTTACCATAGCCTTCCTGTCAGCTCAATCAATCACTTTATGTTCGTCAAAGTCACTCCTCACATGTTTTTAGCGGTGGGAGGAAACCCATATCCCTCAGTATGTAATCGGGATTCCTGGAGCTTTACCTGGTGCACTTAGCTAACCTTTTACCAGCTTTACAGGCGGGATGTAGCTGCAGTTGGTATAACAAGTTACTCTTTTGACACACGATCATATTTTTTTTTTTTCTTTAACCTTCTGTAATGTAATAAACAAATGTTGGTATGCCAAAAAAGTGCATGCAGCAACTTCAGGAAAGGCCAGAGGTGATGACATAACATGCCATATTCAATTTCATGTTGATATTCTCAGGAATGTCTATGCAGAGAAATGTTCATTTACATGGTGTAAGAGTCCATGAATAAGATTTTATATACTGCAGTTTTCTAGAAAAGACCATTTCTGCAGGTTTTCCTATTACTTCAGGTCAGAAGTATTTTGTCTCACTGTAAACTCATAGGCACTCTTATTTTAATGCTCTTAAATATGGCTTCAGAACAACAGGCAGTAAACAATTCATATACTTGTATTCTTTGTATTGGGAGAACCGCTAAGGTTTAAAAAGCGCTATATAAGTGTAGACCATTTCTACTGTATACCACTGTGAAAAATGCACAAAAACATTCAATTTAACAAACTGTTTAAAGTACCCCTATTATGCTATTTTAGATATTTCCTTTCATGTAGTGTGTTATAGAGCTGTTTGTGAATGTAAAAATGTCTGCAAAAACCAAAGCGCACGACAATCAGAGTTACTGACTCCCAAAAGAAGGAAGCGATTCTGAACAGCTGAAACGAGTCGTTAGTGATTCCAGACTTACTTCCTGTACTAACCTACATAGGTTTGTAACAAAAAACCCCATCTCTGGTCTTCATCGGCTGCTCGCAAACAACGTGCACTTTGACCCGCCCTCAAACACTACAGTAGTTGCATCCTGAAAGAGTTAGTTTAATGACTAGAAGACATTGTTTTCTACGCTGCAAAAGCAAAACCACTTTGTATGGACTCCCAAATGATGAGGATGTAAAGCATCAGCGGTTAGAATAAATTTTTAAAACGATACCACAGCAGTTCAACTCTGACCTTTGTTTGCGTTCCCGTCATTTCACTGACGACTGCTTCTCAAATCTAGCTGAAGACAACGTGGGATTTGCGAAATGATTATTCATTAAAGACAGGGCCATTTCCACTTTATTTGGACCGTACTGCGCTTCTGGATCACAACTTGCATGTATGATGAATTATTTATGTATATATTTTCTACCAAGTGTTCCAAATGCGTAGTTTTATGTTGTATACATGTACAGCTGTGTAACTCGTGTTATTTTCAAACTACATACAAACTTACCACTGAGAAACGTCCAGTTGTCGTCGTGCTTGCGATGGTGGTTCGGGTTGATCTTCCGATGTAACGCTATCAGACTCGGGCTCAAATTGATGAGGTAAAACCGAAGACATTATTACTGAGCTGAAATTCAGATATGGTAATGGACGTTTCCTTTCTCTCTCCTTTCCTAGGATTGCTGAAAGGAGGAGTTTAGAGTGAACGGATCCTTGAGCGAGTCGTTGGTGACACTGAGAACAAAAGAGTTGATACTGTAATGTAAATTGTGAGGAAATTAAAGTGTTTTTTGACCTTGGATGCATGTAAACCTACTGTATTAGACTTTTTATATAGCACAATAGGGGCGCTTTAATACAAGAGGTTGTTTCACGTCGTTGGCTGCTGTGGTGTCGGCTCTCCTATTCAATAAATCAAACAAAATATGCTGCACCATTCTTTACCGTCACTCCACTTGCTCCCTCTAACTGCTTACATTAGTATAAAATCTTTAATGCTTCAATATACACTCACCCGCCACTTTATTAGGAACACTTTCTTATCCATGCAATTGTACACTTTCTTATCCATGCAATTATCCAATTAGCCAATCATATGGCAGCAGCACAGGGCATAAAATCATGCAGATACTAGGTACAGGTCAAGGGCTTGTTGGTGCCAGAGCATTTCAGAAACTGCTGCTCTGCTGGGATTTTCACACAAAACAGTCTCTAGAATTTCCTCAAGGGGGAAAAACCAACAAAAAAAACAGTGAGAACTGAAGGCAGAAATGCTTTGTTGAAGAGAAAGGTCAGAGGAGAATGGTCAGACTAGTTTAGAGGTAACAAGAAGGCTATGATAAATCATCTAAGCACTCTATATAACCATAGTGAGCAGAAAAGCATCACAGAACACACTGAACCTTGAGGTGGACAATAGCAGAAGACAACATACTAATCTGTGTGCTTATGTGTAAAATTTACATGCTATTTTGCTCACTTGAAAGACAGTCCTCTATAGATCTTTTTGTAAATCAACTTGCTCCTTTTTTTGTGGGTGTTGTCAGGTTTTTGTGTTTTTCCACACCCAAAATTTTAGTAAAGCAAGGCCCTAGGATGTATTGTTAGCCATCATAAGCATATCAGTTTTATGTTGCTCATTAACCAGGGTTTGTAGCACTCTTGAGAACAAGCACTTCCTCCAGCTGTGTTCAGCTGTGGGTTTTATGTTCTTCCTACAACTCTCTCACATATGCTTTGGTCAGCTGGTGGACATTTCTGCCATTGTGTAGGACTCGTGTAGCTGTCACGTCCCCAGACAGCTAGATATTTGGATTATATTCTCCCTCACATGTCAGTGGATTTGGTTTAAAGGGTCTTTTGAATGTATGAATGTAAATGCTAAAAAAAGTGTTTCTGTGTTGCTTTCCAGGTGGGTTAAGCCAGGGAGTCATCTTCCACCACACCTCAGGCTGGTATGAAGTTTTTTTTTGTTTTGTTTTGTTTTTTTCTGAAGGACAAGAAGAAGCAGTCTGAAAACAGCTTTCAAGAGGGAGTTTGTTTACATACATACAGTTAAGTTAAAATGTTTGGATCCCCCAGGGTTTCTGGATGAAAAACAGAAAATGAAACTGTATAATTATAGATATATTTTACTGTTTGTCTACAAATAAATAGAACTCCAAGAATTTTCAAAAAGAAAAAAAAATGTAGGTGTATATTGTAACAAGACAATAATCTAAACCCTGAGGCAAAGACAACATAAAAATAAAAGAACCAAAAAGCAAGACTTTGCAAAGTCTTGCAAAAAGAATCTGCCAGAATTAGAAACAGGGTGTCAGGAAAATGCATAACTGGATAACCAACAACTGCACAGAGGATACAAAAGATATTGGAGGCACATCTTAGAGACCATTTATATCACATTCAGGGGAAAAAAAAAGAGAAAATGCTCAATTTTCAACTCATATCATTTCATTTCTTATTTTACTATGAATATCCTTCATTATTTGGCTGTCAAATAAGCTAAATATAGAAAATATATATATATTTATTTTTCTTCTTTGTCCTAAAGCTATGCATGCTTTTGCATTGAATGTACATGTACATATTACCTTCCACATATGTTATTCTCTTCCCATCCTGATCAGTAACATCAACTGTTATCACCCTTTACACAGCCCAAACGGCCTACTGTTTTACAACAAACTCAAGGCTGAACTAATCACTTGATTGATATGGGGGACTTAAAAAAAAAAAGTAATCTCTGAACAAATATCTAGTAAATGTTTAAATATTTCTTTACTGTCTTACTTAGAGATTATTAAAAGGACAGAGAAAGTCAATCAAAAGTAAGTGCCTTCCCACACAATGATTAAATCGGATAATATACAGACAACTATATCCAATATAAAGCCTCAATTAATATTATTTCCAAAATGAAGTTGTTCACACACTTGTGAACACTAATTCACCAGTCTTTAAACCAATAAAACTATTCAACTTAAATCATTGTTCTGTCCATGGAATGGCCTAATCTTTGCCTGTTATGTTGCTTAGCAACCAAAGCTTACTGCTACTAGACTACACTGCATAGTAGAACATTTATTTACTGAACACTTTAACTGATTTTGTTGCCAGTTTTATAAACACAATAATCCACTAATTGCTTTACTGAATGATGATACAATATAAGATTTTGTTTTAATATATACTTATTTATTATAAATAACTTTTCACCAACGGACACACAAACATCCCTGTGAAAAAAAAAAGAAAAGAAACCATGACAGATATTCAAATGGCTTTCACTACAAATACCATTACAGACAATCAGCTAACCATTATTGGTCCTTAATGGTATCCACTAGCCATAACATGCCACCAATGGAAGGCAACAAATTACCAGCAGAGGCCCACAGGGACCATTACAGTTTCCATTAAAACATTTAAAAATTCTGTGAGGGTGTTAGATTTCCAAGTATCTCAGGAATCTCATATTTATGTCTTCAGATCTCCGTCAGCCCTTTCAGCCTGTTCTACAATTACTTTTATTAACTTTTAGTTCTGTGCTTAGAAAGTGTGGTTTCCCTCAGAGCGTTTCAGATCTGGGGAGTCTAAGATGAACGCATGCTCACAGAGACGTCCAGTTTATTCATGCAACACAAGAGTATTTATACACATAGATAAGAAGCAGTGCGTGGATGGTTTCTACTGGTGCAGGTACCAGACAGATAGACAAAACACACAGCACACAGGGTCATACTACAAAATAAGTCTACATGTGTCAGCTTTATTAAAGGATGGCAGTTGATCAGCTTATTTGAAGAGGTAATTAAATGAATACATTCATCATAGGTATTTGATAGCACAGAGACACACAAACAGAAACTAAAACCCAGTATTCCCCATATCCAAGGTGTCTTAATACAGTTCATAATATAAGAGAGTACATGATAAGAGAATTTCCTTTCAGAGGGTTTCTCTTGTTTTGGTTTTTGTTTTCAGGGATCTGATTCTAAGGAAATGGTGATTTGATGAGAATTAATAATTGTCCAGATGCAAGAGTTTTATCCTAGACATCTCACTCACTGATTTTATTACACTCTAATGCTGAATGACGAGGACTTTGGGGAGGGTTAGTGTGTGCAGACAATGGCTCCAGTACACAATAACCTCCTGTTCGTAATCTTAGGGCTTTTTCCCACCGTTTCCGCACCATTCTCGATTAACAACCAATTACAGCCTCTCTGCCAGCTTCACAGAGCTTCTGAACTTCACTTTTTTCTTTTACATGGCTGCTTTTTCATTTACAAGTGAGCGCTGGCTTCCTTGTAACCTGCTGGTGTTGACACGGCTCTGTCGGTGTGAAATATTGCGTCTCACCAGGCTGCCCCGGCACAAGCAGCGTGCATAATTTAAAAAGTGCTGCTTTGAAAGCGAGGGGGAGGTCAGACAGATCACAGTGGAAACAGAAAAACAGCTGAAGAAAGAAATTACATGAATATATATTAAGCATCTGTTTGTGAATTAACATGTACGAGGACTGGCTCTAGACCTGTGAGCTGGCGAGTGGATATGTTGTCTCTTTTCGATCATAATAATAAGACATAAATCTGCTGATAATTGGTGCCTCTCATAATTAGTGCCAGCACTTATGCTGATCCATTGCATGGGTAATTGTTATATTGCGTCTAAACAATCATGGAACGTAGCACATTCTGAGATAATCAGCAGCACTTTATTACAGAAAACACTATTAAAGAGTTATGATGTATTTTGTATTGGGTTTTATTATTATTATTATTTTTAATAATCTAAATGATCTACAGTATTATTCTGTTTTAATGTGCATTTCGTTACACTTATAAATGCTAACCATAACATTCAGCCTTGAAGATGTCACCTTCGCAACTAAAAGATGCTTGGCTTAACAGTAGCACATATGTTAATCCAGAAACAATGTTATCTGATCAGTCACCCCTACCTATCTACTTTAATAAACCTACCTACCCCCTCGGTGGTTCCTGAGACAGCGTGTGATGGCAGGTGTTCATAGCTGCAGGCAGTCAGTAAGTTTGAGTGTAAGAAGCAGCACTGAAGCGAGCAGAGCAAACAGGTCACCAGAGCTTCCATTTCACCTCAGGCTATGTGTGCACATATATATATATATATATATATATATATATATATATATATATATATATATATATATATAGAGAGAGAGAGAGAGAGAGAGAGAGAGAGAGAGAGAGAGAGAGAGAGAGAGAGAGAGAGAGAGAAAGGAGTGTAGAGTGAGAAAGATGTGGGACAGAAAGGAGGAGAGAAAGTATTGTTAAAAAAAAGAATCTACTGTACATTGTTCTCTCTGTACTGTTATAGTTTTACCCATGGGAGGAATAAGTCACGTTTTAGTGCTCTTGATGTTTTTAGAGGACTGCAACATGTGTGTGTACTGTATGTGTTGACCAAATATCACATATTCCACGTTATAAAGCATGGAAATCAGAATTTATAAAGTACATGATGGCAAAATAAACATTGCCGAAGAATGTAAAGTCCATCTACTGCACCATCATCACACAGTTCACTGCTTTTTAAAACTGATGTAGGATGCACAGGTGAATTCCTTATTTGTTATTATTAATATTTACATAATGAATGTATTATTAATATGAGTAGTGGGGGCCCCCCCCCACCCCACCCCATCTTGACTCAAGTAGGTGAAGTCTTCCAGTCAAAGCTGGTCATTTATGTACAAATTAAAATACTAATTCAGTTTTCCTTATGAATTGTCATTGAGTTTGAATGCTTTCTTGTCTTCATATCTCTAAAAGACATTCCATCTCATGTGAAAACCACAACACATGTTCAGCTTTGGATTAGTTTATCAGAGTGATGTCTGTAAAATTTTCTCAGTAATACACAATATGTCTTCTCAGTGATATAACTCTCACATCACCAAGGTATTTGTGTCATGTGGTCATATGTATGATCAGGCTTCATTCAGAACATAGCGTCCAAGCGGTCGAAGAGGCAGTAGAGTAAAGAAGAGACATTGGCTTTTATTTCTGTTTGGAGTGAGCCATGGTTCTAGCAAAAACTTTAAAATACAATTCATAATCACATTTTTCAAAAAAGCATCCATTAATCCATCCATTTAATATCTGGGGGAGGGTCATTGATACACACTCTGCTCACATCACGGACATGTTTATCTGGACAGGAAAATGATCTAAGCTTGGTGAAAAACAGCAAGTAATTTGGCTTGTAATTTTCTCAGAGGAGGACAGGGAAAAACAGCGACATGGCTGATCCAGACTGAAATAAAATCACAAAGTAGCACCTGTAAAATAGGAAATTACACCAGGACCCCATATAATTTTTATCCCGTCCAAATAAGGCTTTTCCTTGCCAATGTGAAATGAAATGGAACGAGCGCATAGATTTCATACAAAGGGTCGTCTACACCCGAGTTTCCAGACTAAGTGGGTCAGACAGCAATTTTCTGAACCCCAACCTTGGTTTGAAAACCGCATTCACACTCAACCAAAAGCATAGAACTCTCTGCCTAAAGTCAGGGGAAAAGGGGGGGAAATGCCATGGTTGGCTTGGATAAATGGGCTAGCAGGGCTATACCTTCTAAATCTGATCTTCATTTGGGTTATTTTTCAGTCAGTTTCACTGAAGTATCCCTAACACATCATCAGGCGTGGACAAATTATACAAAATCCTTTTGATCCAGATGACAGAGCTGTAAGTTGAATGTTTTTGGATTGAACTTTTCTGTTTGTTTAGAGGAAACACAACATGAACCCAATAGAGTATTATGGAATTAAAACAAAATTAGAAATCTGCCTATCTGCCTTTAAGTGTGTATGAGTGCGTGTAATAGTTTGTACCATATCAATCTAATGTTCTGATGTAATTCATCACTCAACCTTAATAGCTTCATTGTCAAGCTATTGATAGATTTTAGCTCCCATCTAATGTCACAACTAGCCATCACTGTTAAAGGCACCTCCAGATGTTGACTATTCCCAAATCCTGAACGACAAAGTGTCACCAAGAGATGATCATCTTTTTTTTTTTTTTTTTTTCCCCAGGCCTGAAAGCATGTGTGATGGTCTGAAACAGCATGCCACTTTTGGACAACATTTGGAGAGCATCTACAGTGCTGTGAAAAAGTATTTTCCTGTTTTTTTTCTGTTTCTGTGTATATCTCATAATAAATAATTTTAACGAAATACAACATTAATCAAAGGCAACCTGAATAGGCACAATACAGTTTTTATTTATTTATTTATTTATTTTATTAAATCTAAAAAAGGTTATCCAACACCTATCAACCATGGGGCAAAAATGAATTGCCCCCTTAAACTTAAAATCTGGTTGTGCCACCTTTAGCAGCAATAACTGCAATCAAACGCTTCTGATAACTGGAGATCAGTCTTTCATTTACTTCTAGTACTAGGACTATGATTTGGATCATTGTCTTGCTGCATAATCCAATTGCGTTTGAGTTTCAATTTATGGACTGAAGACCAGACTATAGGGTTTTCTGGTAGAGAGCAGAATTACTGTTTTCCTCAATTACTGCAAGTTACCCAGGCCCTGAAGCAGCAAAGCATCCCCACAGCATCACACTGCCACCACCATGCTTGACCGTAGGTATGATGATCTTTTTGTGGAATTCTGTGTTTGGTTCACAAAAGGTGTAACGGGACCCCTGTCTTCCAAACAGTTCCACTTTCAACTCATCAGTCCACAGAACATTTTCCCAAAAGGTTTGAGGATCAAAGGTGTGTTTTGGCAAAATTCAGACAAGCCTTAATGCTCTTCTGGGTTAGCAGTGGTTTTCACCTCACCACTCTTCCATGGAAGCCATTTTTGCCCAGTGTCTTTCTGATAGGGAGTCATGATCAGTGATCTTTATTGATGCAAGAGAGGCCTGTAGTTCCTTTGATGTTGTCTTTGGCTCTTTAGTGACTTCCTGGATAAGTCGTTGCTGTGCTCTTGGAGGAATTTTGGAAGGTCGGTCACTTGTAAGGTTCACTACCGTGAAGAGTTTATTTCATTTGGAGATAATGGCCCTCACTGTGGTTCTTTGGAGTCCCAGAGCCTTTGAAATAGCTTTGTAACCCTTCCCAGAATAATGTATTTCCATCACCTTCCTCATCATTTCTCAAATTTCTTTCAACTTTGGCAGTGTGTGTTACTGGCTAAGACCTTTTAACCAATGTCATGTTGTTGAAAAAGTTCTATTTAAATGTTGAGTTGATTGAACAGGGTTTGAAGTAATCTGGCCTGGTTGTGTCTAGTCCCATTATGAATGCAGTTTCATACATTTGGGGAATTAGTCATTATGGGGCAAATACATTTTCACACAGGCCCAGTCGGCATTGGAAAACTTTTAAATAACTTTGTCATTATCATTTAAAAACTGTATTTTGTGTTTACTCAGGTTGAATTTGTTTTATCTTAGATTTTGTTTTAATTCCTGAAACAATTTAGTACGAGATATACACAAAATCAGAAGAAAATAGGATGGGCCAAATACTTTTTCTCAGTGCTATAGACTAGGGATGTCTTATCAATCTTATCAACAAAGGGCCAGTGTGGGTGTAGGTTTTCATTCCAATCAAGCAGCCGCCACACCTGATTCCACCTGTATAATCAGCTGAGCTTGGCTTTCAATAGACTGGTGTGGCTTCCACTTGGTTGGAATGAAAACCTGCACCCATGCAGGTCCTTTCTGGATAAGATTGGACACCCCTGATCTAGAAACTTTCTCTACTCATCTTTTCCCCACTTCCTCTCACTCATTCACTCACTCACTCACTCTCTTCAAGTTGACCCAAAGCGTTTCTAATTACGAGCTGGTTCCCACTGGTGTTCTGGCTGCCAGCAAGTGAGCTGGGTTCACTGAACCCACAAAGTGTACAGCTGTTATCTTTGACTAGTGGCCAAAACCCAAATCAGAAGCACTGCTACGGATCAGAGAAGTGTGAATGACCCCATGCTGTGAAGGACTATGGAGTCCATGCAGGCCTGGGGGCCACAAGGTTTAAACAACTCCAACAACACTGGTACACCCTCGAAGCACAAGACCACTCGCCTGGAAACAAGCAGCAGCCGAGAGAAAAGGAGAGAATTTTTTCCTCCTAGGTGTCGGCAGTGAATGTGTTCATTTGGCAGCATATTACAGCCGAAATCCTTAAATGCCCTGAGACTATTAAATAAACTTTCGTTTGATGATATTACATATTCCTACATAAAAGAAGAAATCAAAGAGAAGCAGAATAAAGTCAATACAATTAATCACAAAACGAGCTGAAATCAAAGCAGGAGCAGGTGAATAAAGCGAAAAGATTCCTTTATGCTGAAATGATCAGAGGGATTTGATTGCAAAGGAGTGAGTCAGTGGTGTGTTGTTTGTACACTTTCTAAGCGAGGTGTGGGTTTGAGCTCTGTCGGAGGTGGTATGTCAAGAACATCCAGTAATAGATCTTTATGCATCTCTAGCAAATAGGACCTATTGTTAAGCTCAGATATACATATATATACACATATACATTACACACAGACATATATATATCACATACATACACACACACACACACACACACACACACACACACACAGGAAACCTGTACTTTTCTTAACAAAAGAGTTACCGGTGGTTATTCAGTGCCTCAAATATCACTATCCATTTCATTCTAGTATAATGAGTGATTTCTGATGCACACCGGGTAAAAGGTCTCTTAATACAGAGAAAAGCGCTTTGAAAGAAGAAACATGAATATCACTCCTGGCTCTTGGTACAATAAAGATGTGAAGGTAATTAAGTTTGTAACTACCTCTTGGCAGTGCAAAGCATCTTACATAATACAGCCGCTAATTACCATTCGCAGTGTAGAATGCGCAGGTGTAGGACGCCTAAGTTGTTTAATATGCGTTAAAGGACACAAGGAACATTGCTGCATTGACACTGCAATGTCAAACTCTTTGTGTTTATATCCGCACACAACCTTTGCCATGCTTATTTATACATACATATATACATAAAATACAACTGTTTAAGTAGGATCTCACACACAAATGCAATTAACAAGTCTGCTTAATGCAGAAACAAATGAAAGCGAAACAAGGCATGTGATAAGTGCATGGGATTTCAAGACTGGTAAAAAAAAATGCAAATATATGGAATATTTGTAGTGTTTACATGCAGGGAATTAGCGAATAATTTCACCTTGGATAAATACAGATTCCCAGTGAATACAGAAATTAAATGCATCACCGTATACTTGAATAAGAAGTTGCTGTATAAAGCTTGATATTAAATGCAGCCTTGTTGCTTTTTATATTATAATGACCTGCAGTGTGTTCGCCTTAAAAATGTGTGGAGTGGAAAGGCTAAACTAGCAAAGTACCTAAAGAGCGAATGCAATTACAGCCCAGTGGAGCTGACTCTATGAACTCTCAAGTCCTTCATATTACCATTTGTACCTGTTAACACACATACACACACACACACACATATTAGCGTTTAGAAAGTTAGCCCATTAGGAAGTGAATTGGGTAATAGAGTGACTCAGTGGACAAGAGGTGAGACTCAAACAGTTAAAAGCCACTTCAGTCAATCTACCATGTTTGTCAGTGCCTCATGAGAGAGTAAAATCATGAGTTCTGCACCACATTGTCCCAGCATGGGGTCGGTTAGAAAGTGTGCAACAAGAGGCCCTTTAATCATTCAATCAAGAGCTCAACTATAAGTGAATGACATCCAGATGGATAATTTCAGCATTTTTTTTTATAAAGAGTCCTGCTGCCGGTTGTTTGGCATTAATGAGCAGCAAACGCTGTTCTGTACACTGTAGCGTGAGGATATTAAAGCATTTGAAAAGCCGTGACTGGTTTACACTCGTGCTGACAGAGCCTGTCCCCTAGAGCAATGATTCTCGATGTAGGGTTCAGGGACTCCCAGGAGTCTGTGATGTTTTATCCCGGTGGTTTGTTCCTGTGTCACTTTTTTTTTTTAATCACAAGGTGTTGGAAATTACTATCAACTGGTATAAAGGTTGCTGTGGTTATTATTTAGAAGTCGAATTTACTGGTCCCTAGAAAGGGTTCTAAAACTCAATAGCCAAAAACCAAGTATAAATAATGTTCACTTTAATATAACTGCAATTTTAATAAAACTAGGGAAGTGATGCAATGTCAAATCGACATCTGGATAAATGGAAAGCTCTAATTTCTCAAAATAAATTGTTATCTGTATATGGAGCTTCATGGTTGTACATATTTGCCTTATTGCTCTCAAAGTTAAATCTATGGAGCAGCAATAAGGGGGGTCCTTGGAAGTTCTTTTACTCTGGAGGGGGTCCTTTGCTTCAGAAAGTTTAAGAACCCCTGCCCTAAGGCTTCCCAAAGTCCACACTGGCCTACAGCTAGTTGTGGCTTCAAATCAGAAAGTTTCTGAAAAAGTTAGTAAAAATGCCTGTAGACCTCTCTACAGTAGCAGGACTGGTCTGCTGGGATCCTGCTTAGTTCCTACATACAGAAATATAATATCTTATTATCACAATGTAGTTGTAGAAGTGGATGACTCTGTAACTCTATCTGAGATAGTTGGCCGGTTATGTCAGATATTTACAATGCATTTAAGAGAAAACCATCATTAAGGAGGGGGGTTCAAATCCCAATTCTGCCCTGTGTGTGCGAAGTTTGCATGTTCTCCCCATGCTTCAGGGGTACTCTGGTTTCCTTCCCGAGTCCAAACACATGCGTTGTAAGTTGATTGTCATTTCCAAATTGTCCATACTGTGTGATTGTATCCTGCGATGGTTTGGCATCCCGTCCAGGGTGCCCCCCTCTTTATTCTCCTGAGTTCCCTGGGATAGTCTCCAGGCTCCCCGCGACCCTACATACAATAAGCGGTACAGAAATAGATGGGAGGATGGCTAATTAAGGGTTCTAAACATCCAAAAAGTTCTACTTTTAACTTTTTCTGACAGGGGAACACTTTTACATTTTTTATAAATGTAGTCTTAGAAAATATAGATAGAACACATGGCATAACTTTCAACTTTCAACAAAATGCCACTCATGGCCTCAGAGCGTATGTGGTTTTAATGTACTTATACAGTATACACAACAGCATTGTGAATTTTTCAGTCGTGTTTAATGGAAAGGATGCTGTGGAGTGCTCTAAATGACAATTACATGGCAGTGAATCACTCAGGTTTTGCTGGTTTGCAAGCTTTTGCTTTTATACTGCTTGTCCTATCTTTAAAACATGCAACTTATACTGTCAGTTCACATAGCAAACATGTTTTGTTCTACTCTGCTTTTTGTTTTCCTGAAGAAACCCCCTCCCTTTTTTTTCCTGTGATGAGCCCTACCGCATCTGAATTATTTATAATACAAATAATTAATGAAACAAGGCACAGTTCCTCTCGCATGGGCAGAAACAATTAACCCAAAAAAAATTCAAATGTTATATTTATGTGATAAATTGGAGTCAGTCAAAGTTGGGCTGTCAGTCAGAGCAATAATTGTGCAAACTAAACAGATAAATAATTAACAGATGTTTAATCCAGTGCCATTTGAATGTATTCCCGAGAGATCATTTAACGTTTTCCTAATGTGTTCCTTCAAACTGCTATTTCCTAATATGTCAGCAGAAATAATTAAAAACAAATGATAAAATATAGCCCTGTAAACTCTAATAGAAATGAATTGATCATTTCTATTATAGAATCGTAAAATAGTGTTTTGCAAGTCAGTTCTGGTACAACAAGAATTACAAATACAAAGGATAGAACCTGTTGAGAGTCAGTTGGAAAAGTCTATAATTGTGGGAACAGTGGTGCTAAATATGAGATTTCTTTTGCTGTTACTGCTCCACTTTCATGTGAAATAACCAAGCTAAAGAATAAAATATTATTGTCCAATTTCTGAGTAAAATAATGAGCTTATTATGCAATTTAAGACCAATACACGGCTACTGAACAAAACTGAATATGTATCCCAAATTAAATATTGACAATTAGTTCAGAAAAAAATACATCCTTAAAAAATTAATTTCCTAAAGGCGCTCTTAGTGAGCATCCAGGGTACTGTGTGCTTTGTTTATTTGTGTTTCGAGTGTTTGTCTTTGTGGGTGTCATTATTCTTCAAAGAGAGCTGACCCTGACAGAATACAATGCCTTGCTGATATCAAATTCAAAGTCAACCAGTAGCCATTTCTGCTGCGATAAGCAACCATGACTAGACATGACCCGAGCTCCCTCTGTCCATCCATCAGATCACAGTGTATTTATTTTCCTTCTCCACTGCTTGCTTCAATCTGTATCCGATCCGCATTGCATGCTATCTACCTTCTTTTCAGATTTGTTCAGTGCCTGAGATCCTGTTTGAAATGTGACTGTGGTCTCAGTGGATGTTTCCTGCATAAATAGGAGTTAAGTGAACCTGGAATAAAGAAATGAACAAGGAGGAGGAAGGGGAGGCCATGAGGGAAACAGAAACAGCATCGTTTGAAGTGCTGGGTGTAACTGTTGCTTTACTGGACAAAGCAGAAAAGGTCAGATTTCCGAGAGAAAGCATCACGTCCCTGCCCTGATGCTGGAGAAGCGGCCGCTCATCAATCACCATGGCAACCTAATGGAGCACTCCAGCATGGAGCTCTTTTGAGACTGCGAGCAAGCTCCAGGTGACTCGCTAATGCCTTAATGTCAGCAGCAAAGGCCACGAACGTGCCCCTAGCTAGTTAAAAATGATGAGTATTAAGAGTTTTTAGTTCCAGAGGTTATCATATTAATATGACCTCTTGGCTTTAATATCTTCATGATGAACTCTGCGTATGTCCACAGCTTTCTGGGGGTTTTTTTCTGTCGATAATGTTCAATTTAGAGCCGCCTAATGAATTCTGGTGAGCAATTTTATTTAGTGAGCTTTCATCTACCTAGATATGGTACAAAGAAGTTCTGAGCATGCTAATAAAGATAATGACTCTCTTTGTTCTTGGTGGATAAACTGTTATACAGCGGTATATTCCTCACCATATACAAGAGGGGTGAAAAATTCTGCACTCAGATGCATAATGTTGTGATCTATAAGTGCCAAATACGAGCAATGGAGATCTTTTCCAAATTGCCTTCATTACTTAAAATTTCTAATTTATCTGCTTATCTGATTGTTTAGTGCTTAATCAAAACGTTTGATTTGGAAGGCAGTTATCCTATTACAATGTCTATACTAAATGGTAGTATTTCATGTATATTCCATCCATCCATTTTCTGTACCGCTTATGCTACACAGGGTCATGACGAGCCTGGAGCCTATCCCAGTGAACTTGGGACACAAGGTGGTGGATAGCCTGGACGGGATGCCAACACATCGCAGGGCGCAATCGCACACGCTACAAACAATTTGGAAATGCCAATCAGCCTACAACACATCTTTGGATTGGGGGAAGAAAGCAGAGTACCTGGAGTAAATCCCCAAAGCACAGGAAGAACATGCAAGCTCTGTGTACACAGGGTGGAGGTGGGATTCGAAGCCCCAACGTTCTAACCACTAAGCAACCTTCATTTACATGTATTATAGGCAAATTTTCTTTCCTTTTCCCTAGTATTCTTTACACCTAGAGCAGAGCAGAGAAGTAAGTTAAGAAGCGGTCAGCAGGGTATGACCTCAGCAAGAGAGAAAAATGAGTCAGCCATCTGTATTTGTAATCTACAGGGTGTCCATTTATAGGGGCAATTACCACTTTTATTGCAGAATTTTCCATGTTTAGTTTATATTATATGTATTTTATCAGACAGCCTTTAAGAACGCATTTCACAAAAGAAGAACGTATTGAAATCATTCTCATGGCTGGATCAAGATGCTGACGCAAGGTTGCGATGGACTTTAATAGGAAACATGGCGAGCCCATCACACACGATACTGTTGCCAAACTGCGAGCCAAAATTGGAAGAGACAACTCCATGTGTTTACAAGGAAATGGCTAACATGTAGAGGATGTTTTGTATACGAAGTTACATTTGTCTAAAAAGTGTTCATTTCCCCTATTTATGGAGAGAGTTAGGTGTCTTAGGAGAGCACCATTTAGTATCACCTGCTCAATCCATTTTCAGGAACTTGGTGGAAGATCTGGAAAGAGGAACAGAATGGTGGATGGATGGATGGAATGACAGCAGGGTAGGAGGAGAGGAAAAGTGAAATGCACGAAGAAATGATGATTTTTGCGAACATATTTGGCCGTGTAGGAAAGGAAGAGTGTCCTCGCTGATTTAGTCCACTGGTCATTGTGTAGTAGGGAGGGAGTTCAGCACCAGCCATTCTCCTCCTCCTTCATCACCTCTTTCACTCCTCCTCTACCTGATCATGCCATTCTCTCCAGATACAGAAGGAGCCATGGGAGTCCAGCTGAGGCAATCTCAATCAGTCAACGCCAGCCAGAGAACGGCTGAACAAAAGGCCTTCGCGGTATGCCACCTCCAACAGGCCATGAATCAACCCAAATCACCCTTTCTCCAAGCCCAGGACATTTTATCACCACTGCCTTGACAACGAAAGTGAAAAGCTTTTATTCTTCAAAAATGTGGAATTTTAGGAGAAAAGAATGAGAGCAGGATCAGTGTGTGACATTCTTGGGTGAGAACACAGGATCATTTAAGGGGATTCATATGAGATACTGGGAGTGCACATCAACATTATTCTCACAGACTCTGACCAGGCTGACCTTCTGTTACTAGGATATAGGAAGAGCTACTGATAAAGTGCAAGTGTGTGTGTGTGTGTGTGTGTGTGTGTGAGCTCTGAACACTGTGGCTGGATATTATTTTTATGACAGTGGCATTATTATGAATTACTGCCAGGTTAAGTTCAATCCTTTTCTGCATGAGAGGTGCCAATAATTTTTAATGCCCTGGGAACATACATTATGTATTACAGCTACCACTTGTTTCTCCTGAACTGGAGCATAATCTACACTACCAGTCAAAAGTTTAGACACACTCGTTCTTTATTTTTTTTATTTTATTCCCACATTTTAGAATGTCATCAAAACTCTGGAGTAACACAATTGAAACTATGGGAATTATGTTGTGATATAAAATCCAAAATAAATCAAAATAATTTAGTATTGTAGCACTTCACAGTAGACGTCCTTTTTGCAGAGAATTTCCAGAAATGTATTCTTGGCGTTTTCTCGATCGATTTGTTGAGGAATTTCCCTGAGATGTTTTTTAAACAGTATTAAAGGAGTTCCCACCTACGCTGGACTCTTATCGGCTGCTTTACGGAATATTTCGCTCCGAGTCCGAGTTTTTGTAAATAAAATGTCAGTTTTCTAATGAAACAAATGAATACGTCGACACGATTATATACGACCGATTTCACACATTTAATCTCACACCTTCAGATCAAAAGGTTTTTAAGATCATGAGAAACATTTCAGTCGAGTGTCCACAAACTTTTGACTGGGAGTGTAAGTCTTTACACTAGAAAGAAACAAATAGGCACAGCAGTGCTAGAACTTTCAATATTTCTGCATAAATATGAGCTAAAACTTCATCAGATTTTCACACAGGTCCTTTTAATCTATATCTGTGATCTACATCTGATGTTAACATCAGTATCTGGTGTGACTCCTTTGTGTAGTAATAACTGCAACTAAACGTTTGGGGTAACTGTTGATCAGTCCCGCACATCAGCCAGGAGGAATTTTATCCCGTTCCTCAGTACAGAACAGCTCCAACTCTGGGATGTTGGTGGGTTTCATCACATGACCTGCTTGCTTCAGGTCCTTCCACAACATTTCTATTGGATTAAGGTCAGGACTTTGACTTGGCCATTCCAAAACATTAACTTTATTCTTCTTCAACCATTGTTTGGTAGAACGACTTGTTCGTAATTGATTGTGTAAAATAAACATTGCCCACAATTCTATGCTAACAATTGTCTTACCTATAATATTTTTTAAAAAAGAAAACAAAATTTTGTAAAATAAATAATAAATACAACATTACTACAAACTACTTTCTACTCTATTGTTGTCTTTGAGCAATTTTAAGGATGAAAACAAAAAAACATTGTCATGTGTTACCATGGGGAAAACTAAACAAACTCTCAGCACAAAAAATTGTTGACTTACACCGGTGTGGTAATGAGTAATAGAATTTTAAAAATTCTGTGAAAATAAATAGATCAATATAATAAGTCATCCCGTAATTTGACTGATGAGCTTACTGCCCTGAAAGAAAACATTTTAATTGTGTAAAAATAAAGGCATATGCAACATCTACATATATTTAGGCTCACAATATCAGTCATTGCATATGTTTCCATGAAGAGTGCTAATGATTTAATAATGAGTTAATTGTAAGTAAATAAGCAAGTGCTCTGAAAAACACCGAAAAGCTTTGTTTCACCCACCGATGGCCCGCAACCAAAGATGAGGATAAAATTGATCGTTCAGGTTTTAGCACAAAAACCCCTTGAATTACTGACATTTCTTGAAAACTGTTGTTTTTTTTTGACAACCCTGAACTTTTCTGAAAATAATAATTGCCACAGGCATTAAGAACAGAGCCTAGTTTCTTATCCATGGACTGTTACGTTATAAATACAAAATCGGATGTGTATTTTATCCAAAGAATCAAACCTAGGAACTAAAGTTTTGACACAGTGCTCTGCAGTAGAGATATAATTCAGCCTTATGTGGGCCATACTAATCCTGACAATACTAACAGTAACTGCAGTTAGAGAACTAACAGCCTAATGGCCATTTTCTAGACAGTCAAAGCACTTTACATAGTATGGGGGGGATCTCTTCAACCACTACTATTGTGTAGCATCCACCTGGATAATGTGAGGCAGCCACAGTGCACCAGAACTACACCACACACCAGCTATTAGTGGAGAGGAGAGAGTGATGGAGCCAATTCAGAGATGGGGTTTATTAGGGGGCCGTGATAGAGAAGGGACAATGGGGGAATTTCAGCAGGATACCGCGGTTATACCCCTACTCTTTTACGAGAAGTGTCCTGGGATTTTTAATGACCACAGAGAGTCAGGACCTCGGTTTAACGTCTCATCCGAAAGACTGTGCTGTTCTTTTCAGAATGCGGAAGTGTTTGTACAAGTAGCCCATTGGTCATGCAAAGGATGGTGTTACTCTCTCCCCTGTAAATCATAGTGACACCAACCAATCTTGTGCAACTGTGTGCTCAGGTATGTGGCAGAGGGCAGTTCTCCTTTTTTGGTCCCAGTGCGTTACCCTGTGATATATCATGAGCATCAGTTTGAGAAGATGTGGTGGTGTCAGAGTAAGCACATGATAATTTTCACCCTTCTTATTGGTAGCTGTAAACTGAAATGGCAGAGTTAGCTAGTGTGTGTGTGTGTGTGTGTGTGTGTGTGTGTGTGTGTGTGTGTGTGAATTGGCAAAGGACTAATTTCTATTTTGGTTTTGCAAAAAAAATTAAAAATAAAAGAAAACCAAACAAAAAAAGATTTTAGAATGACTGCTAGATGCTTTCCTGGAGAATAATTACAGTCTGGCATTGTATCAAGTGGTTGTAATAGTGCTTCAGCTAAAACACCCTGCTAGCGGCAGCTTTCAGGTATAGTGCTTTCACGAGAAACAGGATTTCTCGGTTCTTCAAAAAGTGTGGTACAACCACTCTATTATAGCAGTCAAAACAGCCAAGCTAGCAGACAATATGTAGTCCCGCTATTGCTATGTTATATATATACTTGGATAATAAGATTGTTTGTTTAACAAACCGGGAGATAATCCCACCAAATTAATGGCAGATATTTGTACCCTCTTAGGTACTTGAGTTAAGTGTAAAGAATAATAGGTAACACTTTACAATAACAGTACATGAATAATCATACACTATCATACGTAATTCATACCTGAATTAATACTTACTTAAACTAATGATGAGTTAAGGTATGTACCAATCATGAACTAATGAAGTGCTAAGCTTAACTAGGTTGGGCAGTGGTGGCTCAGCAGTTAAAGGCTGAGGTTACCCACTGCACCAGCATGGGTTCATGCATATACTCTATAAAATCCAAGTAGAGCTGTACAGCTAGACTAAAAGCAATAAGGAAACCTTACTTACATTACATGGAGGCCTGTGTTGTCGAAGAGAGAAAGGCCAAAATCACTACAACTAGGTCATGCTGATCACCAAAGGGAGAAAAGACACAGTGTAATCCTCTCCATTTCAATGACTCACTGGTTAAAATGGTGCTGCCTTGGGTTTTTTTTTCCCCCTTCTAACATCTTTTGTTCCATGATCGCCTCCACGCTGCTCTCTTTTCCCATCGTTAAGCAACTGATCTACCTTAATTGAAAACTGGAATGAGCACACCATTGAAAAAGGAATAAGTGAATGCATGCAGAGAAGACGTAAGCCTTTAATTCAATAATATGGCAGATTAAGGGTTTGGCTTTTACCTTCACTGGAAGCTTTCCTAATATGAACTGGTTCCACTTGGATGGAAAACAGCTAATAGCAAAAATAAAATGAAATCAGAAACGAAGACTACACACAGGCATGAATCATACACATGCAGTTGTGAGATACCACTTATTACAAATACACTTGGCCAGTCACAGGACACGCAGGTCTTGTGATCTCCAACCTGAATGCTTTATTCATGCAAGGGCGGATGTTTCAGTACACCTATGTTTCTGTAACCTAGACCGGCAACTATCTTCTGTATCGAAGTAATATTGAGACGGTTCTTATGTATGGTGCCATTTGTTTTTTCCTTATGCTAACAGTTACCAATAAGAATGAACTCTTGAAGATAAATAATTTAGTGAGAAAAAATATTGGTATTCCAACCCCTAATTTATCGGACAGTGTCATTTCACATACGCTCCGGAAGGCACATGAAATTTTAAATGATCCAGACCACCCAATTTATCAATATTTCAACCCCCTTCCTTCTGGCCGCAGGTATAGACTACCCATGTGCAGAAAGGCCAGCAACGGTAGGAGTTTTGTTCCTACGGCTATACGAGCGTTAAACACATAGGTACTCAGCCATTGTGATGCCATCTTATACTCTGGCATTTGTTGTATGATCCTGATGTTTTTCTTTTTGTTCCCTTCTCCACTCTATGTCTGTGATTGTTTATGATGGTTTATATGTGTATGGTGTTGTTGTGTTTATGTTTTTCTACGCACCCACGGTGGAAACAAATTTCCTCTTTGAGGACAAAATAAAATGACCAATCTACTAATCTAACTAGAAAATATGTTAATGTATCTACCTATGAATTTTCCCTCTACAGAAACGGCATCTGCATTATGCTTTGTTGTGTTAAAATGTTTGCCAATAGTAGGGTACAACTGCTGAGATTAGCCGTGAGCCATACGCTTACCAAAAAAAAAAAAAAAAAAAAAACCCTGCTGATATAGCACATGGAGAGACGACGATTAGGGAGAAAAAAAATAAATAATTGGCACTATCTTTCAAAAAGGCAGCGGTTGAGGGAAAGCACACAGGTGAGTGCAGCATGCTTTAAATGTGCTCGTGGAGGGCATGTGCTTTTGAGTCAAGTGCCTTTTACTGTACAGCACAGTTAACTGCATCGGCAAGTTACGTTGCCGTTCAGTTCGCTTTTCACAAATGTTTATCTCTCAGCCCGAGAAGACTCTTCATTCAGCACCAAGTGGAGAGCCGATGGGCTGGAGGTAAGAAAACCGGTAAGGATTTTTCTTCTTCCTTTTCATGGTTCACTCCTCCCATCTCTCCAGGACTTTATTTGTATTCCAGTACAGTTGTCATGTGGAAGTAAAGAGACGAAAACAGACACAACTGCAGGGAGAGAGAGAGAGTGTGTGTGGGTGTGTGTGTGTGTGTGTGTGTGTGGGTGTGTGTGTGGTTTAAGAGGCTGGAAAAATGGATAAATTCAAACTCAAGATGTGGGAGATGAGAGGAGACTGAGTGTCTATTAAAAAAAATAAATAAGTAAGATGGTGAGACTGGAGGTTTGCCTGACATTCATTCAATTATTCATCCACAGTAAGCACTTTATCCTGGTCAGGGTCGTGGTGGATCCAAAGTATCATGTGACCAGTGGGCACAAAGTGGGAATACACCCTAGATGGAACGGCAGTTCATTGCAGGTCACCATGCATACACATATTTGCACATTCATTCAGACTTTAGGAGCACCACGTTCAATTCAATTCAGTTCAGTTTGATTTGTATAGCACGTTCAAGAATGGACATCGTCACAAAGCAGCTTTACAGAAATAAATACATACATGTATGAATTTATCCCTAATGAGAAAGCCAAAGGTGACGGTGTTAAGGAAAAACAACCTGAGACGATATGATGAAGAAACCTTGAGAGGAACCAGACTCATCCGGGTGACACCGGACAGTACGATTATAAATGAATCCCCTCTATAACGGTGTATTATATGGTCAACAAGTGCAAGCAGGAAATTCTGTGTAATGTATGACAAAAAAAAAAAACCCAAATATACAGACAAAATGCAGATTATTTGTTCTGCTAAGTCTCTCTTATATATTTTATCAAGTCTTGAAGGGAAATATGCTCTGAATCATTTGCCTTGAAACAGGAGCTTCGAAGAAAGAGGACAAACAATATGTATTCATAATGTACATGAATAAATAATGGATTGGGAGAAACAGCAGTCTGCAGCCTCTTCCGGTCACTCGGGGCTTCACAACCATCTGATTGGAGAATGTTCAGCACCTGAGGCAAGGTTATGAGTCTCCTTTAAGTAGCTCTGCTCATATTGTATCTCCAGCTTCCATACCTCGAGCCCCTGTTGACCTGTGCTGTATAGCTGGACATATTGTCGTGTTGGTGTTGTCTGTGACTCTGCTATCTGCTGTAGGCTGGGAGATAAAGAACACAACCCCTTACCACAAGTCTAGCATCACAACCAGCCCAGAAATGCCTCGTATGTACACTAAGAAAAGAGATATTGAATACAGCACTGATTTCAGTTAAGATAACATAGATATATACAGGCAGACATGGACACACACACACACACACACACACACACACACCAGTGGACACAGATCTGACACTGTCTGCTCCTCAACATTGGTTCAGATGGGTAGCTTATCGAAATCTGGGCCTCTCCCTTCCCTCCTACTCACCCCTGATCTGTCAGATATAGCAGCCATCCCACACCAAGGCAAAATAATAACAACCATCACTCATTTCTGCATCATGTTCTTGAGAATGACAAAGTCAGACGTGAGAACGAGCACTGCTTTCTCCTGGAGCGTTAAGACATTAAAAAAAAAAAAAAAAAGTATTTTTATACATTCCTGCCAAAGCCAGAGTCGCAACATAGCAACAAATCAACAGGTAGCATATTCTGCATACATTAAATTTGATTCAGGAGGCATAGCTGCTGTGAAAACATGCCGCAGACTTGAATCGTACACAAACAGCAATGCTCACGAGAATTACTGCATTCATAAGAAAGCTAAACAAGCTCGTGGTAGCAAGAAAATATACGAGTATGTGTGAATACGTCCGAAGAAGGTTAAATAAATAATGATGGTAGTGTGTTATAGGGCTGTGCTATAGGGATACCATATACATCCTTATCATTTAATGAGGCCATTTCTAAAAGGAATGAACCACATACCTATATGACACAAATACCTGACAGTAAAAAATATATAAATATAAAAATCACACGGAACTTTCGTTCAATTACATGTTAAAATGAATGAATACTTTCTGCTAAAATGGTTTTATATGAACGATTTAAAAATTCAGTTGCTTTTATATTGCCTCATTGTCTGCTTTAGGAAGAGAACCAGTACGTAGGTTCTATCAAGCTGACCGATTTATACACGTATATTTAAATATATTTTATGTACATCATTTCTCTTTTGCAAGCATTTCCTCACATGCACTATATTAAATCATTAGACCTCCTACTTTACCTTTGTTTCCCCCTTTAGTGACGATGCCAGAATCTCTAAGGTAATATTAACAATGATAAAGAAATACAAAAATCAGCAACATCTTCACTTCACTGCCAAGGGGAGGGTGTATTATTACACTCCTGAAACTGCAGCCCCATTATGACTGGGGCACGGTCTGATATCACAATAGTCTCACAATAGGTAAGTGTCAGATGTCTATTAAAACACAATCACATGGGTAACGGTGTGGTAAGTGTAGTGTATGTGAGAAAAGAAAGAAAATTCTGTCGCAGAAAAACACCACGGATCTGAAACAAACAAAAAATAAAAATCTGCTTTCCAATAAATGGTGTAAATTATTTTGACCTACGTGTATGGCTAAAATAAATAAATAAAGAACATTATCAAGCACTAAAATAGCAATGATATTATGTATAATATCATAATAATAATGAATTATAGTGCTAAGTTTCATACAAAGCATGCAGGTGGTTCTATAGGCTGCCACAGCATGTTTAATAATAATAATAATAATAATAATAATAATAATAGGGTTCTATTCACACATCTGCAGAGTTTGCATGTTCTCCCCATGCTTCAAGGGTTTCCCTCAGTCCAAAGACATTCGTTGTAGGCTGATTGGCATTTCCAAATTGTCCGTAATATGTGTGTAGGATAAGTGGAAAATGGATGTAATAATAATAATAAGAAGAAGAATAATAAAGCTGCAAGCAGATATCTGCTGGGTCAAAGTACCCAGTGTTCAGATCTGGTGAAGTCTTACAGACTTGTGAGTAGTATTCAATGCACATTCATTATTAGAAATGCACCAACTAGACCACTGGTTAGAAAGGTAAGTTAGGATTTGAGTCAATGTGTTTGCTTGTGTAATATATATATATATATATATATATATATATATATATATATATATATATATATATATATATATATACACACACACACTCAATTTTAGTGTATAACACATTGCAAAGATTGACTTGTTTTCCTTAGAATCCAATACCACCGTACTAAAAATATATCCCTTACACAGTTTGGAGCAATATGTTGCCAACATATGAGCTGACTTGCTCATACAGTGGAACCCTTTACCGTACAAAGTTCATCACTGCCCTCAGGACATGGTGCTGAACACATATCACAGTTTAGCGTCAATAATATTACGTATTCAGTAACCGAAGAGCAAAACGTTATACTGCCAGTGTATTGTAAGTATTGGTATTAAGGATGTAATAAAGTTAGTACTGAGCTATGATCAAAACTCAAACGTTTATATTAGCTTGACCGTCACATCAGGCATCTGTTGCCATGCTGAATAGCTGTTAGTGTTAAACTCAATGTTGGTGTGTTTGCCATGGCCTGCTCTGACCTGAACTACAAAGAGAGAAAGATGGCAGGGACACATGGCATCTGCGTACCTCTCAAGACACATCTCAGAGCACACACAAACCCTGCCTCAGGACAGACTGACCATATGTACAGTAATGTCACATGACAAGATCTGTTAGGAACAGGAGAAAGGGCACTTGGCTCTGACTTTCATAAACAACGGATGTTGCCTCTTGAAAATACACACACGCATGAACACACACACCATGAAACAAATAGGGATTTTAGAAAAAAATAAATGCAGAAATGTCATTAAGATGGCGGTGTGCTGCAGAGAGAGTACACTATCCCACTGTACTTACTGAACATGGACATTCAGTCCTCTTTACATGCAAGAAATAAATCTTACTCACTCACACATACACACACACAACTAAGGAATTAGGTAGTAGTATTTATATCATGTTTTTACTAAAATTCTTCCAAGATGTGCTTTTATGGTGAAGCAGAGTGACAGTGAAAATTAAAGACCTTAAAAGCTATTTAAAAAAAAAAATTAAGACAATGAAAATGTTACCTTGATGACATTTCCTTGACACTAGTTCAGCTTTGATCATGACACATTAACTTCTCTGTGTCCCATCTTCCATTCATGTGTTATATATTGAGAGATTGTTTTGACTTTCTTCAAATCTCTGCACTAATCTCCTCCACCGTGCCATTCTTCCTCCACATGTCATCAATCTAAGAGAACTGCAAAAAAGAATCACCATCGTTTTATTAACTTCACCAAGAAAATGTAATTTGAAAGCAACTGACTGATACTTCCCTAGTGCCGAACGGCAGGAATTAAATTCCCTAGTGCCGAACGGCAGGATCTGTCTGTATTAAATGCAGACCCTTTAGTGACCCTTTAGACCCTTACACCATTGAGTGGTTTGAAAGTAGTTTTTCCAATCCGTTACTTTTTTTTTAAGAATATCATTTAACAGATGTTAAAAAGGATGTGTGTGAAACAATGTCTTTTTATTGTCCCAGTGGAAACCCCCTTTAGCCTCACTCACCTCTCCCCCTTATGGGTGTCATTACATTTAAATGTGGTTTTTAACAAAATCTAACAAATAAAGTGCAGGTCACAGGGAGAGAAAGGGTCACTGGTTCAATCCTGCGTTCAGGTTACTGTCTGTGCTACACTAAAGTGTTCCAGGGTCTCAATGTGCATGGTGCCATGTTTTAGATTGGCGCCCTATCCACTGTAAATGCTCCTGCCTTGTGCCCAAAGTTCCTGGGATAGGCTCCGGATCCACCGTGACCCAGAACAGGATAAAGATGCTGCTGATGATGAATGAATAAATGAAAACATATACAAGACACGGGGGCTTAGTGGTTAGAACGTTTGACTCGCACCTCTGTGGTTGGGGGTTCGAGTCCCGTCTCCGCCCTGTGTGCAAAGAGCTTGTGTGTTCTCCCCGTGCTTTCAGGGGTTTTCTCCGGGTATTCCGTTTTCCTCCGCCAATCCAAACGCATGAGTTGTAGGCTGATTGGCGTTTCCAAATTGTCCATAGTAGGTGAATGTGTGCGATTGTGCCCTGCAATAGGTTGGCACACTGCTCAGGGTGTGCCCCAAGTTCCCTGGGCTAGGTTCCCCCACAACCCTCTGTAGGATAAGCGGTACAGAAAATGGCTGGGTGGGTGGATAGATAATGAACATGGTTTAGTTTTCTTCCCAACCTGTCTGCAGTTCCATTGAACCAATGCTTTTCATTTGATATCTACATCTATGAGGGAGCTGATATATTGCTTGAGAAAACTATAAATAATAAGCATCCTCATTGGTTTCAGTAATAAAATTTAAAAAAAAGAAACGTCCCCTCACATTCAACTGCATTTATTTGCTTAACATGTGTAAATATTTGTATTAAAAGGATACAAAGATACATAATAAGATTCAACAACTGAGACATAAACTGAGCAAGTCCCACAGATATTTTAGGAACAGAAATGGAATAATGAGTCCCTGAACAAAGGTGGGGGGGGTGTCAATATTAAAAGTAACAGTCAGTATGTGGTGACCTCCAGCTGCTTTAAGTACTACAGTGCATCTCATCCTCATGGACTGCACCAGATTTGTCAGTTCTTGCTGTGAGATGTTCCTCCACTGTTCCACCAAGGCATTTGCAAGTTCTCGATCACGTCTGCAGGGACACACGGTTACATGTAATTTTCCACTGCAAGGACAGTCAGCTGTCCTTCCTGTCTCCCTGTAGCACTGTCTTAGACGTCCTACATTACAGACATTACAGTTTATTGCTCTGAACACATCTGCAGTCCTCATGCCTCCCTGCAGCAGGACTATGGCATGTTCACGCAGATGAGCAGGAACCCTAGACATCTTTCTTCTGGTGTTTTTCAGAGTCAGTAGAAAGGTCTCTTTAGTGTCCTTAAGTTATTGTCACTGTGACCGTAATTGTCTACCGCCTGTACTCTGTTCGTGTCGTAAGGACTGTTCCACAGGTGCATCTGCAATAATTGTTTATGGTTCATTGAACAAGCATGAAAAACATCGTTTAAACCCTTTCCAATAAAGATCTGTAAAGATTATTTGGATTTAAAAAAAATATCTTTAAAATAAAAAGGGACGTTTCTTTTTTGCTGAGTTTAGATGGCATCTAATCAGATATTATGATCAGTAGATTTATATTCCAGAAAACTGGTTCATCTGAAGTTTTTTTTTTTTTTTTTTTAAACACCCCTCACTGTCACAACAGCAAAACTCGGTCTGCTGTTTTCTCTAAATTGGAGCTGCCACTTGCCACAGCAGTCAGAAGAAGAACATCAAAGCTGCTCCATGGCGCTTATGCACACTCTGAATCACAGGCTAATTTCACATGAATAGTCTACGACTAACGGGAAAGGAGCAATTAGGCACCCATTAAAACCTGAATGGCTAACCAATCTTGGATTCGCTCACAATGCAACCATTTTACATAACTTGGAATATAATTAGCATACATGTTCACCTCTCATGGACTGTGACTCAGATATAATTGGGGAGCTTTTGTTGGATTTATTTGCCATTGTCTCTGCTCTGTGGGATTGCATGTGCTTTGTATGTGTAGGGAATGTCTTGTGTATGAACCGCTGTGACCGTATGAACAATATGCTGGTGAGAATTGTGGCCTAAAAAACAATAGGAGGGGGAACATGAGCACAACAGATGACGTGACTATGAGTGTGTGTGCGTGTGTGATTGTTCCGTAACTTCCCTGTACCACATACTGTTTATTAATAATTCCATGCAGGATGAGCAGCTCATAACATGCTGTGCTGCTGATAATGTATTTAAGGGCAGTAGCTGGAAATACTTGTTACAAAGCATTGTTGACAACTGAGTGCTACAGGAGTCGGGTCTGGCTATACATATTAATGACACTGCCTTGTTTTACATAACGCCTTGGAAAGATAGGGATTTGGAAATGATGTGGAGGGATTTTGCATACGAGATCAGACATTAGCTCGACTTATTTTTCTGAAACTAGCCCTGTGGCCTACAGCTCTCTCCATCTTAATTCCCCCTCATTAAGCTCCATCTATACCAAGTCATTCACTGCAGCCACAAATTTGCTTGTCGGGTCTGGAACGCGACTTTTTGATATCAGACTTCAATTTTTGTTTCTGCCTCCTTCTCCCTGTTGCACTCCTGAAGCATAGTGCACTAATCCGAGGCTCTTGGCAAATTATGTCTCGTAAATATTAAACACGTATCTATGAACTTCAGGCGTGAGTTGAAGTAGGTGGTGGAGAGTTTTGACTTGCAGTTTGTCAGAAGTCGTCATTTGCATGCGAAACAGAGCCACAGAAACAGTAGGGCTTTGGCTCTGATCTTTCTCCCCTCACCTATCAGCACTTGGTGAATACCTCTGGTGCGTGAATGCGGGTCTTTACCTGACACTTCATTGCATCACGAGTCATGTCAAGAAGAACATGACTGTTATCCCAGATATGTACACGTATACACTAATCAAGCATAACATTAAAACCACCTGCTACACCTAATATTGTCTAGGTCCCCCTATTGCCACCAAGACATCTCTGACCCGTCGAGGCATGGACTCCACACGACCTCTGAAGGTGTGCTTTGGTATCTGGCACCAAGGCGTTAGCAGCAGATCCTTTAAATCCTGTAAATTGATAGTTGGAGCCTACATGGATTTGTCCAGCACATCCCAAAGATGCTCGATCGGATTGAGATCTGGGGAATTTGGAGGCTGAGTCAACACCTTGAACTCTTTGTCATGTTCCTCAAACCGTTCCTGAACAATTTGTGCAGTGTGGCAGGGCAGATTATCGTGCTGAAAGAGGCCACTGCCATTAGGAAGGGGTGGATTTGGTCTGCAGCAGTGTTTAGGTCGGTGGTACGTGTTAAAGTAACATCCACATGAATGCCATTACCCACGATGAACATTACCCAGTGCATCACACTGCCTACACCAGCTTGCCTTCTTCCCACAGTGCATCCTGTTGCCATCTCTGGGCACTCTGACCGGTTTGCGGCTACGCAGCTCCATACATGCACTGTGTCCTGACACGTTTCTATCTGACAAATTGCTCAGATCTTTGCTCTTGCCAATTTTTCCTGCTTCCAAAACATCAGTTTTGATTACTGACTGTTCACTTGCTGCCTAATATATCCCAACACTTGACAAGTGCCATTGTAACGAGATAATCAATGTTATTCACTTCACCTGTCTGTGATTTTAATGTTATGGATGATTGGTGTATAACAGCTAGCATTTCTCAAGGGGCTAGGTGTGAACAAGAGTGTTAATATGTGCACATTCTGCAATAGATCCTGTTATAGACTGGTGTCTCATCCAAGCTGTATTCTTGCCTGGTGTCTAGTATTCCAGGGATAGACTCCAGAGACACCATGAGCCTGAGCAGGATGAAGAAGAATGAATAAATGAATGATTACATCTAGTGCCATTAAGCAAGGCAGTGCAATACAACACAGTAAATACACCAATAAACATGACACCATGAGACAGATAAAAGCTATAAAATTATTACATACTGTATATAAGCTAGTGCAAACGTATGATAGTCTGCAGTCCTGTGGGGTTCATTTTGTTCCAAACATATTGAAAGAATACAAGTGAATAAGCATAAATGCACTATACGGCCAAAACCATGTGGACTCCTGACCATCACACCCAAACTGTTGCCACCAAGTTGGACGCACACAATTGTTTAGAATGTCTTGGTATGCTGTAGTATACTATTTCCCTGCCCCAACATGGTTTGCCAAGGTTAGAGCGGAAGAACTCAAGTGTCCTGCACAGAGTCCTGACCCCAACACCACTGAACACCTCTGTGATGAACTGGACCGCCAACTGCACTCCAGGTCTCCTCAGCCAACATCAGTACCTGACCTCACTAACACCCTGTAGCAGAATGAACACAAATCCCCACAGCCACGCTCCAAAATCTCGTGGAAAGCCTTCCCAGAAGAGTGGCGCTTATTATAAAAGCAAAGGAGGAACTACATCTTTAATGGGATGAGTTTGAGAGAGCAAAATTGGCGTGCTTTCTGTGTGGAAGAGATGGTGTTACTCTCTCTCTCTCTCCCCCATGTCAGTCAAAGTGACACTAACCTATTGTGTTGTCTGTCAGTTTATATATGTGGAAAAGGGAATTCAGCTTTTTCCCGAGTGTGTTCAGCTGCCCTGTGATACATCAGGACAACATTTTTGCTTCTGACTATCGGTGTGTCGAAGGGTTACAGGACTTGCTCCAAATTCCAACAATAAGCAGTATATGTTGGAACTGACTTGATTTAATTTACCAAATAAATAAGCATATTAATTAAGACGTGACTCAAGACGAAATTTAAAGAAAGAAGGGTGGTAAAATGGCTAAGTACGAAATGAATCAGTGCAGTGCTGTGTGCTTAGCTGAGTGCTGTGTTTTTATCAGGCTGTTAAGGTCCTCACAGTTTGGGTTCTCTGGCGTTAAATGACTTTAATCACAAATCAGCATGGGCAGACATTTCTTTTTTTTTTTTTTTTGTGGAGATATTTAAATACCCCTTACAGTTACTAGGCACAAATTACCATGCGCGTTCTTGTGAATATAAATAAAGTGGTGCCTTGTCCTGCAGTTCTTTTGTGATAAATGGCTTGAACTAAGCCACTGCTGGTTAAACATGCAGCATGATCTATAGTGGCCTGAAGAAGTAGGAGAGTAAACAGATATGTTGTTTCCTCACCTCAGGTAAAGCAGAGTCATTTAGGGCTAAAATACACTCGGTCAGATGGCACTCAAAGGCTCAGGTGTCCTTTATGTCTTTCCCATTGGCTGTCTGACACACATAGACCAACCATTCAGCTAAAGGCGTTGGCTCAGATTGTGTCTGTCTCCGTCACTTACACACACACACACACGTACTGAGAGAGAGAGAGTTCATACACAAATGAAAACATGTAGCATAATTGCAGCTTCCACTGAAATTCAGTGAGCTAAGAGTTTGATAGATCTTAAAGAGTAATTAGTAATTGAAAAAAGAAAAAAAAAAAAATCACAGCTCTTTTGTGGTAATTTGTGCACACTGCCTTAATGCTTTGCTGTTTTGACGGTTTCTGAGGGCAGTGTCCTGCCTCCTCATTAAAACGGCTCACAAACAGGATAATGAATCCCTGAAGACCCTCCAGAACGTTGTGCGCTCCCCATCGCTGTCATCACTGCCATGGAGATCAAAGGCTGACACTTCACATTAACATTCCTCGCCACCACGACATTTGAATTATTGGCCTCTCCGTCAGCATAGAGAGAGAGAGAGAGAGAGAGAGAGAGAGAGAAAGAGAGAGACAGAGAGAGAGAGAGAGAGAGACAGAGAGAGAGAGAGAGACAGAGAGAGAGAAAGAGTGAGAGAGAGAGAGAGAGAGAGAGAGAGAGAGATTGCTCACAATAACATAACTTCTTTACCATAAACCGTGAAGGTTTCCTCCAGAGAATATAAATATAATTTACGAAGTGAATTGATTTCTTTTGAAGACCTTTTGTAGATTTCAAATGAGTAACATTTGTAGCGTTTATCATGTCGTGACACTTGACAGATGCTAGCGGAACGATGCTAGCGGTCATGCTAGCTTTGCATTAAACGCAAACGGCACTGTAATTAATTCCGATGATAAATATCTTCAAGGGCATGATTTTTGTTTCAGAAATGGGGCAAACATGATGAATTTGGTGATCAAACTTCCAAAACAACAAATGCTGAGAATGAGAAAAGATCTAGTCTACTGAACATATGAATATAAAGCAAAGACCTAAAAGATGGTAATCACCGAAACTACGGCGTATACACATTTAAATCACCACAATTTTAGCAGTAGTGAGAAGTGCCTTTTAATGTCAGAGCTGTTATGCTGAAATGAAATGTAATTCTTTACAATGAGTTTGTTTGCGTTGACTATTTATTTATTTATTTTTTTTACAGGTGTATGAAGAAGAGAGGTGGTTGAGAATGAAAATGAATACACGTATTTATTTCTTTATTTTTGCAATTATTTCCATCCATCCATTTTCTAAGCAGTGCCGTGGGAGCCTGGAGCCTATCCCAGGGGACGAGGGGCACAAGGAGGGGGCCAACCTGGATGGGGTGCCAACCCATCGCAGGGCACAATCACACACATTACTGACCATTTGGAAATGCCACTCGGCCTACAATGCATGTCTTTGGGGTGGGTGAGGAAACCACCAAAGCATGGGGAGAACGTGCAAACTTACACAAGACAGAGGCGGTTATCAAACCCCCAACCCGGAGGTGCGCGCTAACCACTAAGCCACCATACCCTGTACAATTATTTCATGAAATCATAATAAATAAATGGTCAGCACTGTGTAAGGTAACATAACCACATGACAGAAGAGATATGAAGGCGAATTAAATTGGCTTGAGGTTCAGTAAAGGCTATTCTCGTTAAATGCTTGCTTGTCATTGTGTAACACTGGCTTCACTCTGATAGAACTGCGTATGCCCTGGGAGCCTGCAGCTCTGCTCGGTCTAGCCAATTTTCCCCAAACAGGTTTTTTTTTCCCCCCAACTTCAGAAAGCCTTATTGGCCTGTTTATATCCGTGTGTATGTGAATGTGAGGATGTTGGTGGGTTGATTGTAAGCTATGAATACTGCAGGCAACAGTGCATGTTCTAATTCCATGCTCATGCCCATCGTTCAGCTCGCAACAGCTGGGTACAAAAGGAGATCTCTTTAGCAATTTCCCCACAACCTCAAGCTGTAACTTTCAAACTGCCGCATGAGGCTGTGCTAACCACTACGCCGATGCTCATGTTAACAAGTCCTCCTAGTTAGGCTATTTCATACCAGGCGAGATGACGAGCACTTTGTGTATCATCGAGGCACAATGACCTCGTTCCCTCAGACCTGCTCCGAGCGACATCCTCGCTGCCTTTTATCATGGTGGCTCGGGGTGATGTGACCTTGCAAGTGGGGCAGTTTGAATGCTCAACCTCTTGGCCCATGGCATGACATGTGCAGAGTGGACAGGGTGACCCTCTCCCACAATCCATCCAGGGTGAATCTGACCAGTCTGTCAGTATGAAAAGAAAGTCCACCTTCACTATGTTAAATATTATAAAGCAATCATGTGGCATTTGTATTTTTCTATTCTGCTCAATTTTTGCTGATTCGGTTTCAGCGGTTCTCAAATTCACATCGAGACCCCGTTAACCATCAAATAAATTCAGTGCAGATTTCTTTTACGAACATAACTGAACTAGTCAGATGAGTCGCATGAATCAAACGTGCATGATTTCCAACACTGAACTGAAAAAAAGCAAAAGAAAACACACTCGGTATTACTTGACTCTATAGTGTACAGTTATAGAAGTCATCAAATTATATGGCACAACACCAGCGTTAACTTCATCAGTCTGGTTCCTCTCAAGGTTTCCTGCTCATGTCGTCTCAGGACGACATGAGCTTGTTCATTAGGGATAAATCTATATATGGATATCTGTAAAGTTGCTTTTTTTTTTTTTTTTGACAATGTCCATTGTTAAAAGTGCTACATAATTAAAATGTAAATTGAAATGAATTTGAAAACAAATATTCACAGACCTCATGGCTACGCTTCATGGATCTCACTGGAGAACCACTGATTTAAAGTGCTTCTTCTCAAGAATGTATCCAGCCAATGTGCAATGCCACAAACACAAGTATTTTAATTGCCTTATGTGAAAGTCAAAATCTCTAAAAACAGCAATAATTTAACGAGCAATTATGACACCGAAGTGCAAGAATGACGGCGCATGTTAGAAAAATAAATATATCATTCAAAGACTATTGAGTGACTTTTATTCCACAGTTATACCCTTCTTCCTACACTCTTTGCAATTCTCTCATTTTGTACGAATACTAACAATAATCAGACTTTGCATTAATGGTATGGTGTTGGCTGCTTTTTCTCTGTGACCTATAGAGTGATCTTTTTTTAAGCAGTGGTGCAACATGCCATTCCACATTTCGTCCCCTGTTGCTGTTATAATAACCTCCAGTCTTCTGGGAAGGCTTTCCACTAGATTTTGGGGCGTGGCTGTGGGGATGTGTGTTCACTCATTCACAAGAGTGTTAGTGAGGTCAGGCAGTGATGTTGGATGAGGAGGTCTGGTGTGCAGTATGTGTTCCAGTTCATCCTAAACATGTTCAGTTGGGTTGAGGTCAGGGATCTGTGCAGGAAACTCGAGTTCTTCCACTCCAAACTTGGCACACCATGTCTTCATGGAGCTCGCTTTGTGCACAGGGGCATTGTCGTGCTGGAACAGGTTTGGGCCTCTTAGTTCAGGTGAAGGGAAATTGTAACGCTACAGCATACAGAAATGTTCTATACAATTATGTGCTTCCAACTTCTGGTTACAGTTGGGTGAAGAACCACATGTGAGTGTGAAGATCAGGTGTCCCCATCCTTTTGGCCATATAGCGTAGCAACATGTAACAATCTTTTATAATTGGTTTCTTAGGCACTTCACTCATCAGGAGCACCCCAAAACACCGTCTCTGAGTGACTAAGGCCGTCGTCTCTCTTAGGGCCAGTCCTTTAGATACAAACAAATCAGCAGCGAGAGTGAGGATAATCCTGAATCATGCACAACCGGGCCAAATCAGGTGACTCAGTGTTTAGCACCGTTTAGCGCTGAGATTTGCTCCATCAGCCTAAATTCTCTGAGAGACACTGGGCATAAGGAGGTGAGAAACTGTGGTAAGCAGCACTTGTAAGTGAAAAGACCTTTGAAATCTCAGTGGCCATTTATCAAGCAGGAGCATGCATAATGATTTGGAAAGGAAGTTAAGCCAGAAAGAAAAGACAGCAGGCTTCTTTGTCCCAGTGGTGCAGTAGGATCCAAAGGAGGAAAGTGGAAAAAAAAGAAGAACTGGATATAGAAAGAGGAAGAAGGGATCACTGAAGGTCAGGGTGGTGATCAAAATGAAAGTTAGTAGGACCGTGTTGCTGAGACGAGCGCGAGAGACACTGGTGGAGAAAAACAAAACCTTCATAGAGACGAAAAAGGGATCAGACAAACACTTAAACACAGGAAGTCTGGAAGAAGTGTGACCGAGCCAGAGCAGAGCAGCAGACACCACTGGATCTGCCTGGGCTTCTAACTCCTAAAAGAACAAACTCCCTGCAGACCACATCAGCTAACAAGCTTGTTTACAAAGAAAGACAAGACACAACCAGCCTACCTGCATCATTTTCAGGTGTTATTAAAATCTGCCTGGTATTTTCATCCAGGTCTGCATCTAAAGGCCATGACGGAGAGATGCGAATAGGAGAAAAGGACACAAACGCCACTCTGGAAGTCCTCTAGAGAATGATTAGCTGGTTTTTCCAGGACTGGAATCCTCCCTTCATTAAAGTGCTTCCTGATTGACCCAGGACAAAGTAGTACATTCTGGATTGACCACACTGCACTGCAAAATAATTAACACACACTTTCTGTAACGCACCCTGTCCTCATCAAAATCGAGTGTTTTGGCATGGCCTGATGGAAGTGAGAGATATTGGCAGGTAGAACATACCACATTTTCAATGATATGCTCAAACGATGCTTTCAATGATTCAGCGTTTAGTCCATTTGATTTGGACCCTGGTGCGTTTCTCCCTCAGTTCTGTTCATTTAGGCAGTGGAGACACTATCAACGCTTGAGTGTGGACCAGAACGACGGCCGAGAGCGTCAGAGAGAGAGAAGGTCTCAATCTGGTCCCAAGTAGGGTTTGATTGCAATAAGAAAGTGATTCAATCCTGAATTGTGCCAACTGCAGGAAGTCAACCAAACATGCCGTGTATTTTGGGTTGTGGGCAACATTTTTTGTAGATGCAAGCTGTTAAACTGGCAGAGCTGGACCGAGCTGTAGAAATGCCATGTGCTCTGGATATTTGGACCATCAAATAAAGAGAGAAAATAAATGCTGGCTGCGACGTGCTAAATGTTTAAAAATATTTCTATAATTAAATAATCATTTACTCGGTGCCGTCTCGATGTTCGACATGCTTTTTAAGAGTTTTACAAGTATGTTTTCATCCCCACACACCGCCTCATCCGATTTTGCTTTTTGGTTCATGTAATTATATGCAGTGCGAAACCAAACCAAACAGCAAACAAACCAAAAGTATCAATTTAGCCTTGATTCAGAGTCAGCGAATGGACTAATTGGTGTAAAAGTGCCCCTAAGAGTCTGGCGTGTCAGCCAGGTACCGAAAACATTCCTGAGCTCTGCGGAGCGTAATCGGTGGCGTACAAAGAATAACCGCGTGAGTGATGTCAGTGACAAAGTACAGGGAGGATACAATATGGAAACGACGCTGTTGAATGCACTTAATCTTCTCATTAGTCCGGCTCAAAGAAACTCTCGGAAACTGAACTCGGACTGGAGGAAGGGAGACGGGTTAGACAACTGGTCAAAATCAAATATTAATAAATGAATGAATAAGAATGTAGACACGTGTGTGCATTTTGATAAGGAATACAAAACTGGATGTATATTATCTCAACAGTTCTGCTTAAATACCGTTGGCATGGGAGGCTTGAGCGTGTAGTGGATATCTAATATGAAACGCATTATAAACTTAATTGATGGTAATAATAGATCAAACAAATTTGACAAATTTTCTGATTATTTTACTAAGGCATAATTTTGATACATTTTCTCATTATTAAGACTTAAGTAGAAAGTATCGTTATATTATTTGTGCACCTAATAAATATTCCTAAAGCCATTCTCAGGCTTTAGCTGCTCTCGTGGTGCCTTGTAAGCGATCGTTTGCAAGTTGTATTTTATTACTTCCCGTCTCGGATCGTTCAACATGCAAAGCGCGGGGCGGGGGGGGGGGGGGGGGGGGGGGGGCGCTTACTTTACACACAGTTACAGGCCTGAGTGGCTATTGGTGCTGTTCTACAATAGTGACCTTCAAAGCAGAGATAGGGAACGTTATTACTGTTCCCAGTGAAGTTGCGACTTCTCCTCAAACGAAGCATTAATAAAATCACAGGTTGCAAAATGTATTTCTTCGCATTTTGTACTTTTAGGTAGAAAAGAAAAACAGACGTTATTTTGTTCACTGATGATGCGATCCGCCATTAACCAGTTATTAAATCAGTTTGCAAAGTGCTACACATAGAATCCTTTGGGTTACCAAGTAAAGAATAGTAAGATAAGCAAGATTGACTTTGTTTACTTGTCTATAAATGAATCACACCCACACTCGCCGTTCACAGGACTGGAAATGTCTATCCTCGTAATCTGACCCTGAGCAGAATCAGTACATCTGTTTTTATAGAGGAACATGAATGAAAGCGTAGATGCAGTTTTGTAATCACATTTGAGCAGAGCTTGACCCGGAATCAACATCACTTGTCCAAACTGTCTCTCTCGTCCATTTCTAATAAAGGCTAAGGAGACTGCAATCTGTTAGACAATATGTTCTGTTCCTCTTTACTACACAAGCACACTTACTGCACACCTGTTAAAGGGGGAAAAGTATTAAGTTTTTGGAGAGAGGTTTTTACTTTGTTCTCTTTTGTCGACTTTCTTTGTTTTGTCCCTTTTCTGCATTGACTTGTGGAGGGGATGCTACAGAGACGCCAGCATGAGATGCGTAACCAACAGGTGCCCAGTTCTCTCATCTCTATCCATCTCGCTTCTGTTACTCGACAGGCTGTGCTCATGTGGAGAGCTAATGTAGCAAGATCTTTACTTAGTTTGTTAGTAGAGGTTTGTATGTCCAACAGATTCCAAGGAAACACGTTTGTTTATATAAATATAAAAAAAAAAGAAAAGAAAAAAAAGTTGTTGTTTTTAGTGTTTCCAACACCATGCAACTTGTCCGCATGATCGTTTGTTCAAAAAAGCCATCGAGTATGTAGGAACACTGAAGCGTATGGACGCATATTAGAACCCGAGTCTGATTTGTAACATGTTACTTGTGGACAGCAGCAAATACAAGAGAGATCATGAAAACAGTTGGCAATTTTATAACTCTCTTCCCTCTACAGTGTCTGTCTCGGTACAAGGCTGACTGTCGGTATGAATTAACTCGAGCTATTTTCCTCTCAGAGGCAATGTCTGAAGCTGCTCAAACAGCACCCAATGAGTCGTCTCTATTGCTGTCCCAGAATCTCTTTGAGGGAGAGAGATAGAAATAGACAGATAGAGCACGCGAGTTAATATCTACAGCTCTCTCTCTCTCTCCCTGTCCTCCTTTGGTCGCACAATAGTAGCAGTGGGAGAGCAGTAATGCAGCAGTTGATTACACTAAGCACACTCCTCTAATGTAAGCTGTTTTTCATTCCAGTCCCTGTCCACTTCGGAAGAGCTGTAGCCAACACGTCTGCACTCCGAGAGAGGAAAATATGCTGTAGACTGCCCGAGCAGAAGGAGAAAGCAGAGAGTGTTAACATACAGCTGTCTAGTAGAGTATACCTTGTTTCCTGACCTTCCTGAGCCCAGTGTGAGTGTAAGTAGTAATGATAGCGTGATTACAGTAAGCACATCGCATTAATGGAAGTAGATGTTGTCCAATGCCGTCCTTGTACTATCGTATTGAAGAAGAGCAGTGTGTGTGTGTGGGCAGCATGCTCATCACTGCAGAGGGAAACACACACTGGGCTACATTAACAGAACTATCTGGGAACGAGGAGCCCTCTGTATTGCCTAGAAAGAAAAATGAATGATGATGCTGACATGTCCTGACACCCAGCCTGATACGGACACAGAGGCTTGAAACACAGTGTCTGCCGTATCTGCGATAGCACTATAAATTTAACCGTGCAAAATCTACCGACAGTGAAATAAAAATTAGAACACCACGACTAAAGCACGTATTTGTAACGCTTGAGTAGTATCATGTATGACTGCATAATTACGTAGTTTGGTTAAATAATAAAAAAATAAAAAAAACACAACACTTGATGCGAGTATGACATTTAGCTGTCGGACTTTGAGTGACATTCTGAAAAACAAGGTCTCCTGCAGGCTGGTTCCATCAGCCACTGCACAAATGGGCCAAATTAGCTCTGCATGGAGCCTGCTTCAGCAATCAGTGCCTAAGTGTGGGCCTCCTACTGACCCCAGCTCAAAAAGCAGCAAGAAATATACAAGAGGAAAGACATCCTCGGTGGAAATAAATCCAGGATAGCAAACAGAGTGATGATGTACATGGATAAAAGATTTTTAAAAATCTGTTACCATGAATAATTAAGTGTGGAGAAGATGAACCGATATCCAAAAGGCATAAAGTTAAATACGACAGAAGCAGATTAGTGTAATATTTTTATTTTGGACAATTTTAGAGTAAAAAAAATGGAAAGTTGCACCATGAAAAATCCGGGCACCCCAAGAGATTTGAACTCGGATCATTTTTACCACGCTCTCAGACCTTAATTAGCTCGTAAGAGATTAGGCACAATCATCATAGGAAAGGCCTGTTGATGCAAATTTAGAAATACTCTGACTCCTCAAACCTCGTCCCAACAGTCGCCAACCGTGGGCTCCTCTAAGCAGCTGTCGAGCATTCTGAACATGAAAATAATCGATGTCCACACAGCAGGAGAAGGCTATAAGAAGATAGCAAAGCGTTTTCAGGTAGCCTCAGTTTGTAATGTAATTAAGAAATGGCAGTTAACAGGAATGGTGGAGGTCAAGTTGTGGTCTGGATGAGTAAAAAAAAAAGATAAAGATGAAGATAACTGCTCGTAGGATTGCTAGAAAGGCAACTCAAAACCCTCATCTGATTGCAAAAGACCTTCAGGATGATTTAGCAGACTCTGGATTGGTCATGCACTGTTCCAGTGTCAAATATGACCTTCATGGAAGAGTCATCAGAAGAAAACCTTTCCTGTGTCCTTACCACAAAATTTAGCATCAGAAGCTTACAAATGACCATCTAAACAAGCCTGATGCATTCTGGAAACAAGTCCTGAGTTAAAATAGAACTTTTTGGCCACAATGAGCAAAGGTATGTTAAGCACAGGGGTGGATCGATCATGCTTTAGCCTTGTGTTGCAGTCGGTGGCATGGGGAACATTTCACTGGTAGAGGGAAGAATGGATTCAATTATATACCAGAAAATTCTGGATAATGATCCTAAACACACCTCAACATCCACCATGGACAACCTGAAGAGGTACAAGCTGAAAGTTTTGGCATGGCCCACACAGTTCCCCGACCTAAACATCACAGAAAATCTGTGGATAGACCCAGAAAGAGCCGTGCATGCAAGACGGTCCAAGAATCCTACAGACCTAGAAGTCTTTTGAAAGGAAAAATGGGTAAAAATCCTCTGAAGAAGAACTGGAAGACTCTTAGCTGGCTAAAAAAAAGTGTTTACAAGCTGTACAATTACAATCCTTTTCTGTTATTTTGAAACTGTAAAAGATGGTAATAAAAAAGTAGTGTTGCTTAAAATAGTGAAGAAATCTTTAATGTTATGCCTTTTGGAAATCGAATCATCTTTTACCCGTTTAGCCATTAATAGTAACAGAAAATTTGACCAGGGGGGCGCAAACTTTTGCTTGGCAGTGTGTGCGTGTATGTACATATGTATGTATACAGTATATATCCTCCACTAATATTGGCACCCTTGGTAAATATGAGCAAAGAACGCTGTGAAAAATTGTCTTTATTGTTTAACCTTTTGATCTTTTGTTAAAAATATGCACAAAATACTCTGCTCTCATGGAACAATTATTGGCACCCTTTTAGTCAATACTTTGTGCTACCTCTCTTTGCCAAGATAACAGCTCTGAGTCTTCTCCTACAATGCCTGATGAGGTTGGAGAATACATGGCGAGGGATCTGAGACCGTTCCTCCATACAGAATCTCTCCAGATCCTTCACATTTCGAGGTCCACGCTGGTGGACTCTCCTCTTCAGTTCACCTCACAGGTTTTCTATGGAGTTCAGGTCAGGGGACTGGGATGGCCAGGGCAGGACCTTGATTTTGTGGTCAGTAAACCATTTTTGTGTTGATTTTGATGAATGTTTTGGATCATTGTCCTGCTGGAAGATCCAGCCACGACCCAAGCATTTTTAGTAAGCTTTTTGGCAGAGACAGTCAGGTTTTCATTTAATATCTGTCCATGTTTAATTAATGAGTCCATAATTCCATGTCTCCTAACGAAATGTCCAGGTCCTCTGGCAGAAAAACAGCCCCAAAACATTAAAGATCCACCCCCATATTTAACCGTGGGCATGAGGTACTTTTCCATATGGCTATCTCTCTGTGTGCACCAAAACCACCTCTGGTGTTTATCTCCAAAAAGCTCTATTTTGGTTTCATCTGACCGTAGAACCCGATCCCATCTTAAGTTCCAGTAGTGTCTGCACACTGAAGACGCTTGAGTTTGTATTTGGATGAGAGTAGAGGCTTTTTTTTCTTGAAACCTTTCCAAACAACTTGTGGCGATGTAGGTGACTTCGGATTATAGTTTTAGAGACTTTCTGACCCCGAGACACAACTAACTTCTGCAATTCTCCAGCTGTGATCCTTGGAGATTTTTTGGCCACCCGAACCATCCTCTTCACAGTGCGTTGAGACAATATAGACACGTCCAGTTCCAGGTTGATTCATAACATTTCCAGTTGAATTTCTTAATTATTGCCCTGATGGTGTAAATGGGCATTTTCAATGCTTGTGCTATTTTCTTATAGCCACGCCCCATTTTGTGAAGCTCAACAACCTTTTCTCGCACATCACAGCTATATTCCTTGGTCTTACCCATTGTTATGAATGACTAAGGGAATTTGGCCTGTGTGTTACTTCATTTTTATACTCCTGTGAAACAGGAAGTCATGGTTTCACAGGAGTATAAAACAAAGATTTTTTTTGGTGTTGTGTTTGCAATTGTTTGATATCCATGAGCGCAGAGTGTATATATATATATATATATATATATATATATATATATATATATATATATATATATATATATATATATATATATATAAACACAGGTTGCCTTTGTTACATTTCACTGGAAGATCTAAAACTATTCAGTATGAGATGTACACAAAAACAGAAGAAATACTTTTTCACAGCACTATACACACATACAGTGTATGCTCTTTTGTAACCTTGTAACCAAGCAATTAAGCCTGAGTTAAGAGTTTGGGAAGGTGCTGTACCAGCATTCATGGCTTCATTTTACACTGCTTACACAGGCAAATATAAATAATCAGAGTGTAAATTACTTCCGAGTCCCACTAGCATCAAAGACATATTGTGGAGGGTGTGAAAGAGGTAGGGCTCTCTGTAGTTAGCCCACCACATTTCCCCTGGATTAATTAAATTGCAGCGCACACCTTTAGAAAGCCGTAATGATTATTTATAATACAATAAACAGTCTGAAAATGGGGCCGTTTATTGTACAGTCTGAAAGTAGAGTCTTTCATCACTGTAGATGCCTCAACTATCCCTCACTCACTGTCACCCCCACCATACAATCCTCTGGGGCATCAAACGAGTTTTCTGAATAAACAGTGGATCCTGATGAGTGTCTAAATGAGTGAAATATTAATTCTCTTCTCTTTTCTTTTGCTCCAGGCCACCAGTTGGCAGTGCTGCGTTCACGGTTGTGCAAAGAACTGGGTAAAAATATGCCACATCCATATGTATGTTGAGTATCTGTGGAATAAAATAAAAAAAAAATTAAAAAACTGTTATCTCAGCTTCTTTGTTAATTCTTGCACGAGAGTCAAACAACATGAACGGTCATATTAGCTTGTCTCTGAAGCGTACATCTTTAAAGTCCCCATGAAATCAAAATGTAAGTTTTGTGGCCTTTAGTAGGAATATGTTAGCCTTTAGGTTATCGAGTGTGCTTCAAAAAAAAATCACATTTAGATACAAGATATAATCATTCAAAATGTACAGTCTTTCTCTACCACCAATACAGAACCATTTTGATGACATCATTTTGCACTCTGCCTTTTCTGCCCAATCAAATGCTCTCTAGAATCTGAGGTGTCCCGCCCCCCCAACAGCTGCACGTTTCCTGGCTGTGAGGTAAGCTAAATGCTGTTGGATATTTAAAAACAGGGGAAAGGCCACTCGATATGTCTGGCCCAGACTCCCTGTTTCAGTGGAAATTACATCAACAGATCGAATAACACTGTGAGTTTCAAGGCACTTCATGGAGACTTTAAAAGAGCATTAAGTATTTACGCACCAACGTCTTGGCTGCCAAGGTGTAGCAGTACGACTCGATCACACCAACAAAATTCCTTCTCTACATTTGGGTTCCCCAACTGCAGTCCTGATCAGAGTCCAGCACAGTTTGGTGCTTGCTCTTGCATCTATATTAAATCCGGTAATTAACTTGCAAATTGAACAAGGTGCTGAATGAGCAAACATACTGGACTTAAGTCCTTATGGACTGAAATTTGGAAAAGGGAACCAAACTGACAGGCTATAAGCTACAGCTTAATGAGGTCTGAAAGAGACAATCCTTTTTCTAAAAAAAAAAAAGTCCTTTCATCATTCAAAAGATGTCTCGGCCAATTTACATTACCAATCATATTTTCCCCTCCTAATTCATATATGGACTGAAGTTGCCAAGTCTTGCTTGGGCAGTTTACACCATGATGGCATCAAACTTTCTGGCTCCTGGCAGAGTATCAGTACATCTCTGCATTCATGCACATATACGAGTGGCCTTGGCAGCTAAGGCGTAGCGAGGGCTCAAAGAAATAGTCTTAAATCTTACATACTACACTTTACTTTTCTAGCAAAAGTATTTTTTTTTTTCCGGTTGCTTTTGGTTGCCAAGACACTTGCACAAGTTATGCTGTAACAGTACCAACCTTACAGGCTGGCAGAAAAGTTCTGTCTGTATATTTACACACACATGCTATTGGCTTTGTCTGCCAAGGCTTAGTGCCAACACCTCCCGTTTGTGGCGCTACATTCTAAACCAAACGGCATTGTTTAAACAAGCCTTGTTTTCATTTTGGTATTTACGCACAGAAGTCATCCAATCTATCCATCCATTTTCTGTACCGCTTATCCTACACAGGGTCTTGAGGAAACCTACAGTCTATCCCAGGGGACATCGTGGCATGAGGAAGGAGTCACCCTGCGCAGGGTGCCAACCCATCGCAGGGCACGTGGAAACTCCCCGTACACATGGCAGAGGAGGGAAACGAACCCCCAATCCCAGAGCCTATATATATATATATATATATATATATATATATATATTATATATATATATATATATATATATAGGCTGCCACTGTGTAATGACTTCTGAGGTGATCTTTTTTTTCTAGGGAATTTTCTTCTGCCTCTACGTATTTACTAAACCATTTACTAAACATATTTACTATGGACTATGGCCTTCCACTGGAAAGCATCATGCAAAATGAAGACTGGGTTAAAGTGAGAACGTCTTATCTAACCCATTCTGTTCATGGACACTTCCTCCCATCGTGTAGATTCACAACACACTTAACTTAAAACACCACCTAGACATGGTCCAGCTGATGACAGACATGTATAGGATATATGGAATAGTTGAAATCTGCCAACATTTACCCAGAAACTGAATCCTACCCACTCAAATGTGGAGAAATATTCTGGAAACCTCAGACAGGAAGCTTTAAACTGTAGGTGTAGCATCTGGCGCCACTGGACCTCGGCTCACTGAGAATGTTCTTCAGGAAGTTTGCCCGGTGAGTGAATCTACTGAAGAAACTGCGAAGAGGAAAGAAACCAGTAGCTGCAAAATACAAGTACAACTCATTCAGTGTGAATTTAGGGCTGTGTCCCAAGCTGCATTCAGCACATTAATTAGAATGCATGAATAATGAACTTTATTGTGGACATTAACGCAACCGTCACAGTTACTCAACACCGAGTGAATGAGAAAAAGCTTTCTACTTTAATAAGAGCTCGTCTTCCAGCTAGTGAGCGAAGGTTAGCTGGCAAGCTTAATTCGTGATCCAGCACTGCTTCTCTGTTATGATGCCTGCGGCTCTGTATGAAGCTGCATCTAACATTTCAGGGAGGGACTTTGGCTGTACTTTTTTGAGGCAAAGCAACATAGGATGCATCCGAGTTGGTGTATGATGGCGTACAGGATAAATTTAAACACTCCCACCGATCTGAGCCAGCATTCTTAAACAGCATTTTAAGAATGGTGTTTTACGGTGTTTATTTCTCCTCTAACTCCTAATATTTTATTCATTAGTCTGGAGTTTGCTTAATCATTATTTCTATAAACAAACAGATTTATTTGCTTATTAAACATCTAAGCACTTAAGACTCGGTTGAATATTTTGCAGACTTCGCAGCCTTCCATTCTGAGAAGAGTGCGGCTTCTCTTGGCTCTCAGCTGGTTATGGTTTTCCTGAAAAGACCTAATGGGTAAAGTCCTCCAATTGATATGTGGTTGCATGGGACCTTACTGCAGCTACTGACTCGGACACGTTTGAGACGGAGCTCAAGTAGTTATCCCTAAGAAAAAGAATAACGTGGGTGAACTCCATGCATGATCAGTCAGTTCTCCACGTCTGTGCCATCAATCTGATTTCAGCCGTGTTTTCAAAGGGCTCAGTGAATCTTCTCTTAATGAACCGGCCCACAGTGAGGGTTCAGTGCCAGAAGACCAGGGTAGCACCCAGTTAAAGTTAGGCCACTGAGCTATATTAAGAACTCAGCAGCTTAGCTAAAGGCAAACCAACTGCTGATTTTTTAAAAGCAATAATAATTTTTAAAAAAATCACACGGGTGTTGATGTCACATGCCTACAACTCATAAAGAAGCTTCGTCTTTGCATCGTCACTGAACACACAATCTTGCATCATCTCGGGGTGCGCTTTGCACCAGCTACGCAATAGTTCATGGTATCACTGTCTAAATATGGCCCCAGTGATGCTTGTGTATGAGCTAGTGATGGATTTCTTGTCCCTGCATGTTCCACTATTGCTTTAGCATTGCCCCCTGCCAGTCTGGAGAGCATGAAATCAGTATACTTTCTACGAATCTCACCGTGGTTCAGTGTCAAAGTAGACAACACCATTATCATTGATCTCTTGAACGAACGAATGAACGAAAATAACCCGGAAGTCATGCATGGTGGTGTTTATGGTCTGACGCACAAGTCACACACTACAATTGAACAAATCCTTTCATTCTCATTTAAAAGTGCGGAAACAAGATGATGTCCACCGGTGCGCTGTTCCATTCACCACCTCTGAACGAACACACAGCCAAAACAGTGTTCAGTTTCTTTAATGGCAATGCTCCAACAAACCTACGCAATAAACTGCGGGACATATAAAAGTTAGTAAATACATGCAGGGCTTTTAATATATTTAAGGGAATATCCACAACATCGTTTTATCACAGGTGTCATGTTCAATTCGATAATACTGCATGAGATTATTATTAAATCAGGAAAAGACAAGATAACACTATGTTGACAAGAAAGAGAATTACAGGTCAATTAATTCGAAGATTCATTCGCTCTGAACAGAAGAAGAGATGGCACAACAAAACATTAAAGATTAAGAGAGATTTCCCTGTAGCTAATCTATTATGTAACCCTTTTAGCACGCACATACAAAGAATGAACAATGCATATTATATGTCTGTTTAATCAAAAGATAAAGCTGGTGTTAGGATTGAGCAAATACAAAAGCAGGAGCAGCTGCTGTCATATGGAATATGTAGAAATGATAACTGGATGCGTTCTCTCTAGGAGTGATGGCAATTGTCTGACCCTCGCTGATCAGACTTGCATTACATTAGCCAATCAAAGGTGTGCATGCACTCAAATACAGAAAAGAGTATATCATTCACATAGCATCTGGCTAGCCTGTAAGATTGCACCAGTAGCAGTTTGAAATGATGCAGCGGCTGGCTTTCTCACAGAAACCATGTGTTGGTCCTCACACTCTCAGGCTGTCTAGCTGCTATATGATAGGGGAGAAAACTATGGAGTGTGTGGGAACTAGTGGGCAATTAACGTATTAGGAGAAAATGTAAAAAAGGGAAGGGGGGGGGGTGAGATTTAATTAAAAAACTCATCACTCAACATGACTTGCTCGTGGTTTTTCTAAAATTGCTTTCCGAGCTCTTGGTCCTGAGCAAGCGTCAAAGGATGATTATTTGGAATTGAACAGATTATTAAGAAAATGGCATATTTTAGCAGCAAAAGCAGCAGGTTTATGGTTTAATTTTATGCATTGAATCCTAAACCCAACTATATATTTGTAATTTATCTATAGTATGATGTGCTATCGATATATCATTACTATCTCTGAGCCCACCATCACTACATATTGGGATGCGCAATTCTAAAAGATAAAACAATTCCCAAATAAACTATATTTTTTTTGAAAAGACATTTAATGAGTTTGCATAGAATAAAAGGATATATCCAAAGTGCACACATGTATTAAAGACGAGGTGCTGTAGCATTTAAACGCCATTTTCTGCCCAAGACCTCGGAAAACGTTCCGACAGCACTGTAGCGCTGGGTTGTAGAGAATAACTTTCTTCTTACTTACGCACACAAACCTCTCTACAAATGCACGTCTCCTTTTATACGTTGAGAAGTGTAAACTTTGTGTTGTTCTCAACCATTAACCATTCTTAAACAAAAACATCCTGAGTTGAACTATTTGGTCAATGGCAGCACTTCTATCAAAAACAACATGCCAGAGACATGTGAAAGGAAAGGCTAAGTGTCAAGACGTTTCTTCTGTTGTTTGTGTGCTCGTGCTCGTTTGTAGTCATTAGAGCAAAAGAGATGGTGGGCCACTATGAATGTATACGGAAGAGAGAGGTTAAAGAGCATTGGGTGATAGAGGTGAGGTTATCACAGGGCGCGGAGCCGGGCTAGAAGAGCCTCCACGTCGGTCTCTCCGTTAGCTGAGCAGCTGGGGCGAGTTTGCTCCTTCTCACGCTCTCGTTCTCTCGCTCGCTCCTTCTCCTGCTCCCTCTCTGGGCGGTGGGCTGATCTCCGTGCCGCAGATGAATGGGCCTCGCTCTCATAATGAGCCTCCTTGGAAATGGGGGCTCGCGCAAGGCTGAAATTGATATTCTGCCGAGACCGTGACCTTTGCAGAGGTACCTTTGTGTTTTCTGCAGGATGGAGAAAGGCAGAAAAACAGATGGAGAGAGAGAGAGAGTGAGCAAGAGAGAGAGAGAGAGAGAGAGAGAGGGAGGGAGGGAGAGAAAGAAAGGGTAAAAAATGAGTGCATTCTCATCAAAGTATTTATCCCTGTTAGCAGCTTTTAGAAAATTGGCTGTGAGAAGCCGGGGGAGTCATCAGACAAATGAGAGGCAGCCCAAGGAAGAGAGAAGGTGTCAATCATCGAACCATGCAAATGACACCTGTGGGACAACACTAACATAATTAAATCGAAGCGTATCCTTGTACAAGTAGAGGATTGCACCATCACCCATTCTCCTTCCTACAGGAAACCTCTCGCCTCACGTGGACAAAAAGCAGAAGATTAGTAGTCGTGTGATTTCTATTTAATAAATCTCTCGCTGTGGAAGAAGCGCACCCTGGCCTTCGTCTCTCACCCCGCTTGTCTTCTTCATGAGAGTATATTAGCTCCGCCCTCACGTGTGATCAGAAATGCCAGCCCTCTGGACTTCTGTGCAACACGGATCATTAGCCAAAGATGTGCTTGATTGACTCGACCACCAGCATCTTAAAAAAAAAAAAAGGTCTTTCACTGCCTGTCGGTTCTCTCCACTCTCCTCATTCTCCCTCTCCCCATCTTAGAGAGCATAGAGAAGCTGCCATCTCTTATGGATTAGAGCCCTGAGCGGAGTGCATTTAAACTTTATCTGGCTTAAAGGGAAGAAAGAAACAAAAATGGAGATGTAGGCAGACAGATAGCAGGCGGAGAGCTTGGATGGTGAGAAATTCATATTAATGTGACCTCGCATCTGAACGGAGCAGAGGAGTAAAGTGTTTTTCATCCAGCGCTTTCCGGAGTACGAGGATGTGTTGTCAGATCGACGCCGGCTTCCAGCTCGGCCACATCACTCATCACACGGCTGAAGCTACTGTCTCAGATGCAGATTAAAAAAGTGACAGGGGCAAAGCTGGATGGGGTTGTGAAACATCACAGCTGCTTTGATAAATGACAAAAGGAAATGACAACACTACTAAACAATACTGAGGCACAATTTCCTGTACCGGAGTCTCACCACCACATAAATTGCCTGTATTTAATAGAGTTTTATAGAGCTGTTCCAATTCTGTCTGAGGAGGCTGTGAAGGTCAGACTCATCAGACCTCATAATTTTCCAAGCTGCTGTGACAGATATAGCAAATGTCCACAGACAGACGCTCAGCACGGCGTGAACTACAACTAACCCTTCACTCAAGCTCAAACTTTGCACAAGCAGGCCATCAACTACCTGTGACAGCTACATCACTTTATGATTGAATGGCATTTCAATTGCAAATGAAGCAGTGGGGAGTGTTCGAGAGTACTGTGAAGTCTGCACAGCTCGAAGATGAATGCTATGTGGGCTATACAGGGAGCTGTACTGGTGGAGCAGGACAATTAAGGCTGTATATGGAGCTGCAAGTCTGTGTTTCCATTCCTCTCTCATTACCAGTGTGTATGACTACATGCTCGTTCGGCACCGTGTAGCACTCGCTGCCCCATGCTTCAGGCCACACACTTCAGTTTACCCTTCTTATTTTCTCCCACTCGTTTCATTTGGAGCATTTAAACGTTATTTTGTCGCATTTTGTTTGACATTTGACTCTGATGATATGACCAGGCTCTGTTTGTGTGCGATGAGGATGATTTAATGAGCCTTTTTAAAAGCCGCCTGAAAACTGGATGATAAGACCGCATCAAGCCTGCATTTGGACAAGGATCTTGAGAGGAATGCTCATTGCTTGCCAATCAGAAGACACTGAGGAGGATTTAGTTAAAATGTGAGAATGGTTTCAGCCTGAGAGACAGTTTCACTGCCTTTCAGATCCTTGTATAATCCATTTGAAGCAATTCTTCACAAGATTTTGAGGACATTTCATCCCTCACAACAATTGCAAAACATTTCCCAATTTCAGGCTGGTTTTAAATGATCATATTTTCAGATAAACCTGCGGTATGGGGTATGTATAACTCATTTTTAACCTTTTAACCAGGTCATATACACTCTGCCTTTGAATTATAAACTACGACCTCAAAAATTTCAAAAACGTTGGAGCGCTGTGTGAAATGTAAATAAAAATAGAACGCAATGATTTGCTTGGCACTAGACTGTGGAGCGTGGCTGTGAGGATTTGTGCTCGTTCAACTACAAGAGCATTAGTGAGATCAGGCACTGATGTTGGGTGAGGAGGTCTGGGGTGCAGTGGGGTTGAGGTCAGGGCTCTGTGCAGGACACTCAAGTTCTTCCAGTCCAACTTTGGCAAACCATGTCTTCATGGAGCTCGCTTTGTGCACGGGGCATCGTCAGGCTGGAACAGGTTTAGGCCTTTTAGTTCCAGTAAAGGGAAATTGCAGTGCTACATCAAAAATACATTCTTTTGTCTTCTGTGACATTTAATTGTGTGGTTTCAACTTTGTAACAGTTTGAGGAAGGTCCACATATGGGTGTCATGGTCAGGTGTCTCATAGCTTTGGTCATATAGTGCATCACAAGCACAAGACAATATTCCTTTCTGAGGGTCAGGAGCACTGGTTGAGACTGAGTCATGATTATATAAGAATGTGCGGTGTTTTGTTCTGGGCAAAGCTTGCACTGTGGTCACCATGATGACTGAAGGATGACTAAGGATAAAAAAAAAAAAATGCAAACATAAATTAAAAAAATAAAAATGACATTCTGTCTGACGGTCTCTCACATTCTCAACATCAGTTAGAATTTTATAAATCCTGTCATGTGGGTCAAGACTGATGTTAACCTGCACTGATTCACCTATCAATCACAGTGACCAAGGATACCATCCATCCTTCAAGCCATTCATGCTCATTCAGTCTCTTTGGGAGTGTTAAGATGGCAGTTCTCCCACACAGCATGTTTTGACATCATGGATGTCACACTTGCCTTTTATCAGCGCGTGTGCCACTCAGCTCAGTGCTCACAGAATTTTGCTCACGTCCGGTGCCAGCTAGCCGACACTCATTTTTCTCTCCAAATAGAACAAGAGCGCAAAACAGATTTCTGACTTGTGAGATCATTTTCTCAATTTGCATTTGCACAGAGGCTCTAGAGAGAAGATGATTTTTCATCTCTTTTGCTCACAACGCCCTCCCCCCAAATCAAACGAAAGCAGTTGAAATAGTTCGACACAACGAATGCTTCAAGTGGTTTCCCCAAATTCAACTGAAAATGCAACTTATAACGACTTCTCCAGTTTCTAAATTATCCAACCCCTGAAAAGAATTCCTCACAACAACACAAATATGCAAAACAGGTGTTGACTGAAGCAGACCTGATGCAACTAATCAAGGGCTTCATTAGTTGCACCAGGTGTGCTTGAGCTGGAACACATGAAATACCTGAACTGGCTAGGGGTAAAAAATTCATGAAATACCTGGACGGGGCAGAAAAAGGACGCTATCAATGGCCGCAAGCAGATTTGTGAGAAGGCAGGTTGTGAAAAACCCTCAAGTGACTGCAGAAGACCTGCAGCAAGACTTGGTGTAACAGGCACTGAGGTTTCAGTGAACACAGTAAAGCGCGTACTAAACGCAGAAGGTTTCCATGCCAGAACTCCAAGACGTACACCCCTACTGACCCAAAAGCACAAGAATAATAATATAAATAAGCCACAGAAGTTTTGGGATTCTGTTCTGTGCAGCGATGAAACAAAACTGGAACTTTTCGGCTCGATGGATCAGCGGTATGTCTGGAGAAAGAAGAATGAAGAAAGAACACTCTGTCCACAGTCAAGCATGGTGGTGGCTCGGTGATGTTCTGGGGCTGCTTTGCATCCTCTGGCACTGGAAACCTGCAGCGTGTGGAAGGCAAGATGGATTCATTGAAGTATCAGGAAATCCTAGGAGAAAACGTCATGCCGTCTGTGAGGAAGCTGAAGCTTGGGCATCATTGAACCTTCCAACAGGACAATGATCCCAAGCAAACCTCAAATTCCACCAAGGCTTGGTTGCAGAAGAAGTTCTGGAAGATTCTACAGGGCCATCACAGTCACCTGACTTGAACCCCATAGAAAATCTCTGGTGGGATTTGAAGACGACGGTTACAGCACACAAACCCAACAATATTACTGAACTGGAGGCCAGTGCTCATGAGGAACGGGCTAAGATTCTTCAGGAACACTGCCTGAAGATATGCATCTTGTTGCAGCAGGTCATAACAGCAAAAGCGTGCTCTACTAAGTACTAAAGATGATTGCCACGAAGGGGTTGAATAATTTTGAAACTGGAGAAGTCATTATAGTTGCATTTTCAGTTGAATTTGGGGAAACCACTTCGTTGTGTTGAACCATTTCAATCGCTTTTGTTTGACTTGTTCATCGCAAACAGCTGAAAGTCTGTACATTTTGACAATAAACCTGATTTGCAATGGGGTTTGAATAATTTTGATAATGATAATAATTATATCTACCATATAATGGAATGACTCGAGTACTTTTTTTTAATCAGCAGAATCAAAAAGTGGGTGAAACGATGACAGCACAATCGCAGATAGCGAATACTAATTCATCAGTAAAAAAATGTGTTATTGGATCAGAAAAAAAAAGTTATACATACCACTCAGTTCTTAATATGTTAATCTAATTTCATTAGTGCTTAAAAAAAAAAAAAAAAAATCTATACATGGTCTAAAGCCAAAAATGGTGTTTAGACAGAAAAGAACAATAGCAAAACGGGGCAAAGTGCGTCTCAAGAGCCAGCAGTAAAGCAATGCAGGATGATGTAATGCTACCGCTTGATGACTAAATCTAGCTTAATGATCGGGCTCTCCTGCCGGACCTCTCATTTTCGCTCTCTGTGAAGTCTCAGCACACTCGTTTATCTACATTTGGGCAATAAAGAAAGAGGGGGGATGGCACAGGGTGACAAAGTTGGGGAGGATCAGAGCTAATTCTGTATGAGGGTGGATTGAACCTGAACCACCAGTCATAAATAATACCTTAATTGATGCCTAAAAATGAGTCAGGACAGTGTGTTTGAGTGCATGAGGGAATCACTGAATTTGTGTGTGCGCACACGCACATGTCTAATACCCAGCACAAAAATAAAATGGTGAAAGAGGGGAAAAATGACATTAATGATACAAAGTGGTGATAAATCTGGCAGAGAAGGAGGCATTAATGTCAGGCAGAGGACTAGCAGAGCGATGGCCTGCACATTTTCCCCACGTCCATGTGAGTTAAGCAGTAATTAAGCACATTATCACTGTCATAGCACATCCATGACTGCTCCTCTCCCCACACTACCTCACATAAAACACATATTTATGCTTCTGTACCGCTTGATAATTAAGGCTGGAACCCAATTAAGACAGAAATGAAAGGGTGAATAGGTGAGGGCGTAGAGAGTGCTGAGGTTGGAGTGGTACTATTCTCCCAGGTGTGTGCAGGAGGAGCCCTAATACCTGCTGGGGTTATTGTGACTCATATCAATGTGCATCCTGCTGCTGTACTGGGATTTTGTGGGATTCGCATTGTGAACCTGACACCACGCCGGCTATGTGGAAACACAGAAAGGGAATAAAAAATGCTGTGGATGCATAAACAGCATAATTTACAGGGTTCCCCTCTAGCTCCCTAGGGAAGACTCTGAGAAAGCATCCACATGCACACATTGCTTGTCTGTGTCTAATAGACAGCTCTTTGTGGTCGCGGTACTGTGGTCGTATTGAGTCCTTAACAATAAGCTGCAGCGGGGAGTTCTAATCCCAAAGCATTCAGCTCCGTTCTAAAATTAATTAGAAATTAAAATGCCTTAATGCTTACTTGAACCCAGGGAGAAAAGAAAATGCCAGCAAATGATGTTTGTTTAGGGGATAAGGAGATTGACGGAGACTGGAATAAACTGTAGTTGATAAAGCGTTTAAGGACTTTCAGATAAAACATCTGTAGCTATAAAGGTGATCTAGAAGAATTTTTCAGTTAGACAATATAATCAACGCAGTTTCTCACAACACAAAACCACTCAATGATATAAGGATGTAAAGTTGAATTTAAACAATATGACACATTATGATGTCAAACAGAATGTGTGCAATAGCCACAAATCCTTCAATACAGTGCTACCTTGAATGCACACACTATAGGCCAAAATGTAGGCTTTTGTAATGAATAACTAGCCTCTTACTTTTAGGTGTTAATATTAGCTTCTCAGTTGAGAGATTTCTGAATGGTTGAATTGTAGAATTTTGCTTTTTAGTGCAGTTTACACGTGTGTGGTAAAACTAACTATTTTTAGTACGGTGAAAGGAATGAGAATTCATGGTCATGCTGAAAAGCCAAGACAGTTTTTTCACATTTGCATAATAAAATATCATGATGTTCTAAATGAAAACACGTAGAAATAGACCTCTACAGCATCTCTGCGGATGCCTCCACTGTCAATAAGTCTAATCCTTCTTGTTACAAATTTGTATGTCTGAGAAGAGAGAGAGAGAAAAAAAACAACAACTTCAAAAGATTGAAAATATACTTCAATAGAAAGGAAACTATTGAGAAAGAAAAAAAAAAAAAAACTATTTCAAAGATTTGACCTTGCCATGACCTTGACCCGTTAATCTCGAATGGCTGGACAGAAGGACAGACAGCAAAATCGTAGATAGCCAGAAAATGGATCTCGACTTCTTGAGCTTGAATGTTGAAGTAACATCTTTGTATGACAAGAAGATGGAAGCTAATAAAGAAAACCTATTTCAGGCATTTGAACTTGTAGTGATCTTAACCCTGTTTGGATCATTTCCAAAACTGAATCAGTTCTTCTGCTGGTTAAAATGATAGTTCCATATAAATCCTACAAACATTCAACCACTCTTAAGATAACAGCACTAAGAATAATCTCAGGTGGACACATGGATGGTCTGAACGAGGGATGGATGGACAGACGAGCCGCATACATAACTACCTAGTGGAGGAGACATAAATGTATGCCAAGGTTAGTCTTGGTGAGCTACACCAGCAAGACTCATCTGGAATAGTTATCTGAGAGATGTCTATCATCTTCACACATCTAAATATCGATATGTTTGCCAGTTCTTCTTGGCAGAATTGTTCAAGCTCTGTCAGATGAGATTGGTGAGCAGCAATTTTCCTGTCATAGATTGTCAATTGGATTGATGTGTGGGCTTTTCAGGGCCAGTATAACACAATCAGGCGCCAGTGGAGCTTGGGTAGTATGTTTAGGATCTCTCTCTTGGAAGGGGAAGTCCTTCCCAGTCTGAAGAATCTAGCAGACCAGAACAAGCTATCTTCTGGGACTGCCCTGTATTTGGCTTCTTTCACTTTACTCTAAACTCTGATCAGATTCCCAGTCCCTGCTGATGCAAAGCCACCACCACCATGCTTTACTGTGGGGATGGTGTTCCCAGAGAGATGAGCAATGCTGGGGTTCAGCCAAAAGTAGAACTTTGAGCCAATTTACCCCCCCCACACACACACACCTTTTGGAAAAATCCAAACAAGATTTCATATTGCTTCCCCCCCAATAATGGCTTTCTTCTGACCACCTTTCGGTAAAGCCTAGCTTTGTGGAGTGTTTGGGCTATGGTTGTCCTATGAACAGCTTCTCCCATCTTAGCTGTGGATCTCTCCAACTCCTTCAGAGTTACCTTTGGCCATGGTTGCTTCTCGGACTAATCCCCTCTTTACCCTCTTACCGACTTTTTTTTTTTCCCCGGATGACCTCCTCCTCGATACAGTCGACAGTTGTGCTATAATCTTTTTTATTACCAAACCTTTATCTATCCTTTGATACTTGACCAGAACTTTGTGCCAGACTTGTTTTGATAGCTCCTTAATCTCCATGATCCTGTTCATGTTCTCTTGACATATAATCCCAATTAAATCCATTTCAGTTCCAAGTTGTAAGACTACAAAATGTGGAAGAGTTTAAGAGGGTGTATATGTATATCGTGCACTGTACCACGTTATTAAACCAGATGTGATTATGTTTGCTGCTTCTGCATGTTGCAGGGACGCTCTGTTGATTATTGTAGCTTTTTATACTAGCTAGAAGGACAAGAAGTATTGGACTGTGCACAAATAACAACTTTACCTGATTTCTGCAGTTTTCTGTTAGCATACCGCCACTAACATATGTACAAAATACAGGAGCACACCCTGCACTGTTCATGACATGCGTGTAAAAACAAAAGTGCCGTGGAAGTCATTTCTGGCACGGTACACTGGGAAGACGCTGCTGTCAATCAGTATGTGATCTGAGACGCCTTCCGATCATGCAGATTTTAATTATATATATATATATATATATATATATATATATATATATATATATATATATATATATATATATATATATATATATAAATAAATAGGAATATATATTTATTCAATCTACCACTGGTAAATTCTTATTAAGGAAAGATTTATTTAAAAAAATAAATAAATAAATAAATAAAAACACAACAATAACATCTGAACCCATATTGCTTTAAAAATTAAGAGAATAATCTGAGTAATAAACCAAGTAGTCAGTTTTTCATCTGAGTTCTGAGCTGAAAAGCAGAAAGTGCAGCCATCAGCAGCATGCTATTAATTACAGCACACTGAATCAAATTGCAAACCACCCCAACTAAGTAAAGAGCAATGAGGTTAGTCAGACTACAAAACACTCGTGGATTGCTATTGAGCAGAGGCGCTAAAAGCTAATCACAGCAACATGGCCCACGCAGAACCGTAAACAGTTAGATCGACTGTTTGCATACAACACAGACAAGTTGCCATTCAGAAATGCAGACCTTTTACAAATCTACTTCCTCTGTCCTCTCCTCTCCAGTCAGTGGAAGGGTGTAGACAGTGCGCTGTCTCAGTTCTCCAGGCTCGGGACAGAAGGACGAGGTGATGGCATTGATCTGACTGGCCTGTAATAAATGAACGCTCAGTGACGAAAACACAGAGCTGGGCCAGCGAGCAAAACGACCGCTGGCTAAGAGTAGCTCAAGCCTGCTGGCAAAAGCAAACATTTCATCTCATGACTGATGTCTTGCTTAAAGTTTCAAACATTATTCTACGGAGGGAGATGCATTAACAATCCTTTTGATAAAATTACAATACAGGTTGAAAAATGTTATGCCATATTTAATCCTATTACGAAAGGAAAGCGATTATATATACATATTATAGTTTGTAATGTGTTTCTAGAGCTTAAGAAAAAAATCATAGGATTTCAGACGTACTCTGTATAAAAAATGATTCCCAATCTTACCATGCCATGAATCATACTGCTACAGAGCCTCTGAGGTAAAACAACGGTTATTTTGTTGCATTGATTTCTGTCTCACTCATATATTAAGGCCGTGAGTTAATATTTCGGGGCCACAAACGAAGTATCTTCCTTCCATCCATCCATCTTCTAAACCGCTTATCGTTCCTTCAGGGTCACGGGGAAACCTGGAGCCTATCCCAGGGAGCATCGGGCACAAGGCGGGGTACACGCTGGACAGGGTGCCGATCCATCGCAGGGCACACAATCACATACACATTTTCAACCCGTCACATTTCATGCTTTCAAAAGAGGGTTCAAAAACCTATTTTTTAAAAACGTTATACTAACAATAAGCATTTTGCAGAAAGACGGACAAAAGTCTGAGAAATATAGACACTCACTTTGTCATAAAAGCGATGCCTTTTGAATTTATACGGGCTATATTTAGGACGTCACGACGCTTCAGTGCTGCGTCACGTCCGTAACGTTTTCAAGACTTTATAACATATAATAATTACCAATACAAATAACTTCAAACTTTCTGCACAAAGATCAACAACTCATCTCCCTTCTTTGCTCTGAACAACCATAATAATATGTTACGGACGCTTCACTTTAAATCGTACGCACCGGAGCGCAGTTGTTTAGCCAGATGCTACTGATAGATGACGGACTTATATTTCTGCGATCTGTTTCTGGCTTACTGTATATCGAAACATTTCAGAAATTTAATTCATTCATTTGTACTAGTAACATAAGACAACATAACAACAACAACAACAACAACGAGAGCACCATGGGGATTAACAGATCACTAGAATGTTACCGTTCTGACAGAGACAGATGAACAGGTGTGCACACATGTTCACTCAGTTGATCGCTTACATCCTACCATAAAGGACACACCTGACGTGTATAAATCATGAAATTGTTAATACTACTAGTGATCATTTTGACACAAAGCATAATACTGTGATTGTTTGGGCGCTCGATCGAACATGGCTGAAAACAGTGCAATCATTTTGACACATGATTGTGATTTGAACTCCATACATCCATCCATCCTCCACACCGCTGGTCTCTGTAGGGTCGCGCTGATGCTGGATCCCTGTGTCTCACGCCGTAGGCAGGGAAACAACCTGGACATATGGCCTGTCAGTCCATCACAGGGATAACACACAAACACACACTCGTTCACACTCGCACTCACACCTACGGGCAATTTCTCAAATTCACCTTACCTGCATGTCTTTGGACTGTGTGTGTGGGGGGACCGGCGATTTCAATTGTGACGTGATAAATATTTAATATCGCTGCTGATCTAGCTTGCAAGTCTGTGCCTTTCGCGGTGTCATGAACACACCAAAATCATGGTGTCTAAACTGAGCCTTGAACAACGCCACGCTGGTTACACCTTAACAGCATCAGACACGCTATGAACTTGATATATAACCCATAAGCACTTGCGGTGCTGTGATTTCAGTTTAAAGTCGACTAATTGTGCAGCCTTACCATATTAATGTCTCAGAGGTCAAAGTTTGGTGGTTTAAATACCCACCAGAGGTCTCTGTTAAAAGTTTTTAAAGCATGTTTTAAATGCTTTTCCATAGTCCGGTAAGAGCTGCTTTCAGAACAGTCACGTCCGTAACGGAGAGATTGTCACGTCCGTAACAATGGGGAAAACGAAAAATAAATAAAACAAATATTTCATGTTCTCTGGAGAAGCCAACCCTTCTCCACTGGGTCTGTATTAATACTTGTGCGTTGTGCATTTTATTTCTCAGAATTCCGACAAAGTATCTTGCCTCACAAAAACCCGTGTCCTTTTTTTTTTTTTTTTTTTTATTTCGTCACGTCCGTAACGCAGTTATATTTCCCTCGTCTAATATAGAAAACATTTGTACAGACTGATATTTTTCTGATCTCTGGACATCAGGGGTTTAGGAAAATATAAAAAGATGGTTCAGTATACTGATAATAAATAAGAAAATATTCTCCGAGTGTTCATATTTCACGTCCACAACGCTGGAATTGCTCGGAAATGCCTTACTTCATACATGTTCATGGTCATTATTTGGTGGGAAAGTCTAGTCATTTGAAGAATTCTCTTAAAGTGACATGGTCTAATAAAACCACTGACTCCAGGATGTCTTTATGCGTCATGCCATCGTCATGCTTAGGTTCCTGTGGCCACAATCGTCTAATTCAATTTATTTCTTATTGTTTTGAAGTACAATTATTGGCACGAGTTAAACATCGCACGGCCACAAATTAGACTCGAGACGCTTCGCTTGTGACCTTAATGTATTAATTCACGGCCACAAGAAGCTTAAATCATGGCCGCACGTTAGTAGAAACATATACAGAAGTCACCTCAGCAGCTCTGTATGCTGGATTCTTTGTTTTCTGTTGATATATATTTTTTTTTTCCAAACAAAGAAAACAGGCTCCGCCTCAGCCAAAGCAGAGCTGCTCAGATCTGACAGTCTCCCTGAAACCCACAAAGCATATGTAGGTTGAACAGGTCTGATATTCCTGCTACATATTTCCTGAAATTTGAAGATGAGCTGTCAATAAGTAATAAGTAATTTATTATGCTTGATAAATCAGCTCAGTACGCGCGGACCACGCAGGCAGCTTGGCCAGCTTCAGCTGCAGCGAGAAGGATTTCACGCTGAGACCGAGTGCTGCAATACTGTCATCACATAAAAGAAAGAAAATGCAAGTTGTAAGATCTAAAGGTCGCTACATTGATCATATCTAACACACTCACAACGTGCTGAGAAAAAAATACAAAATTAGGAGTATTGTGTTTCACCCCAAGACAAGGGTTCAAAAAGAATTATTGTCTCTTTTGAAGTACTGAGCCTTGCCAATTCCCCCTCCACCACCGCACTCGTTCTGAGTCAGGCTGCGTGCTGCCTCGTTGAGTCACCAGGCTGTTCTCTTAGCTGTGCTGAATTCGACAGGTCTCGGTATGCACATCCAGCCTTGTGAAACGTACTTATGAATTCACAACAGCCTAGAGTCATGCTCCATATTTCATTGAAGCTGAATATTTAAAAAGATCAACCCACTCAAAACCCCATAAACCATTCTTAGTGAGGCCTCTCTGTCCTAAAAATGAAATCTTTTATGCCATATTACATTACATCCAGCTGCACGAGGAGCGCTACCTTCCTTTCACGAGCAAGGCCTTCCTGGTATACAGGACGTGCGCGTCAACAAAACATACGCTCTTCTTCTGCGTTTCCTCTTCACAATATGGCCGTTTTTACACGGTCCTCTCCTGCTCTTTCACACACTGCAATAATGCATCTGAGAACCGCTTTTCCACAATCACACTCGAACCAACTGACTTTCAGAACGACATCTAACTGAAGCGACGTATTTATTTCGGTGGTTTTGCCAATTTCCTCAAGCTTTTCCCCTTTCACTTGTTCTGTTTGGTGTTATATAAAATATAAGAAATAGTCACAGCTCTACTGCTTTGGCGTATGCATATCTGCCCCATCACAGCATGAAAACATTATCAAGACAGAGGTACCGACATTACTAAAAAGAAAATACTACCAGGCAGAGACGAACATGACCAGAACTTAAAACCCCTAAAATATGCCATTGAACAAGACATGGAAGCATGATCAAATGTCCTGGTCCAACTGACATTTAACTGCATTTAACTGGATCTGTGTTTTTATCCAACCATCTGAGAGCATAACCGTACTAAAATGAATACAATGGTGGCTTAGTGGTTAGCACGTTCGCCTCACACCTCCAGGGTCGGGGGTTCGATTCTCACCGTGGCCCTGTGTGGTCGGAGTTTGCATGTTTGGAACGTAGGATGGAAGTTGCTCGTTTTATCGTTTCCCGAGCGGAGACGCAGGGTTCTTGCTAAGAAAGTGAAAGAAAGTTGGAAGCTTAGTGGTGGTGGCACCATGCGACCGTGCTGCAGTTCGTGTACAGTTTTTTTTTTTTTTTACTTCTGCTGATTGTATTCACGCTTCAAAATTAATAAAAGCCGTGTTCACGTGTAAGAACCATAAACTTTGGCTGGTCCCAGAGCTTATTTTCTGAAATAATCCAAAAACCAATGTAAAACTCCTATCCCAGGGTGATGCTAACTTCCGGGTTGTCTTACAAAAATACGTCATCCCTGCAGCACTCTATTCAAAAAACTTAAAAAATAAATAAATAAATAAATAAATAAATAAAAATTGAACACCAGTCATGTTTTCCATATGCCAGATATTGCAGTGTACCACAAAAAGAAAAGAATCTTCCCAGTGCTCACAGTGCAAGCTCATTATACAACGATTACAACAGCGTTTATATTCAATGATTATAACTGCTATCAGTAATCACTTCAAATGTACTGGGTGCTGAACATCTATCACGGAGCTGTGAAAAGACAATAAGGGAGTCCTGCCCTCTGGTTAACCACAGGTGAGCTGCCAAAAGGCCTTTTGTGTGATCCAATCTATTACCCAGAGATTGACATTTACACAGTACAAATACTTGTTTTCTCACTTGACCTACGAGTTAACCCCTGGCCAAGAGCAGTGTGAGAAGGCACATCCCTCTCATGCACCATTCAGCTTGCCTGCTCCTGCTAAGTATTTTGTGCTACTAATTTAAAAAAATAAATAAAATAAAAATCTGATAGCATGAAGGATAGCTCAAGGTCAAACTATGCTTTTTAGAATAAACTAAAACAAATGGTGTCTGTCAGAGAGCGACCGAGAGAGACGAGGATACTGTTTGAGCTCATAATCTCTAATGAGACTTTTGGCGTAGGCGATAACAGCAGATGCTTTGTGCATTTTGTGAAAGGTCAGCTATTATTACAATTCTACCACAGTCTCGCGCTCGCTTCCTGATGTTATGTAATAAAATTAAGAAAGTCCATATTTAATTTAACAATGTAATGAGAGAAATCTCTACAGTGCTACTTGTGCAACACTTAAAATTATACGGTAATGAATATGAATATATGTTGTGGCTGCAATAACAGGGCGATATACACTGCCCTCAACTAATATTGGCACCCTTGGTGAATATGAGCAAAGGCGGCTGTGAAAATTCGTTTTTATTGTTTAAGCTTTTGATCTTTTGTTAATTAAATTCACAAAAATGTATCAATTTTTGATACACTTTTAGGTTTATCTAAAATTTAAAAAAAAAAATGGAATATAGGTGTGCAACAATTATTGGCACCCCTATGAATTCATATGGGGAAAATATATTTGAAGTACATTCCTATAGTACATAACTGTTTAACCATGACTTCCTGTTTGACAGAGGTATAAATATGAAGTAACACACAGGGCAAAGTCCTTTAGTCATTCATAACAATGGGTAAGACCAAGGAATATAGCTGTGATGTGCGGCAAAAGGTTGTTGAGCTTCACAAAATGGGAAGAGGCTATAAGAAAATAGCACAAGCATTGAAAATGCACATTTACACCATCAGGGCAAGAATTAAGAAGTTCCAGTCAACTGGAAATGTTATGAATCAACCTGGAATTGGACGTGAGTCTATATCGTCTCAACGCACTGTGAAGATGATGGTTCAAGTGGCCAAAAAAAAGGATCACAGCTGGAGAATTGCAGAAGTTAGTTGTGTCTTGTGGTCACAAAGTCTCCAAAACTACAGTCCGAAGTCACCTACATCACCACAAGGTGTTTGGAAAGGTTTCAAGAAAAAAGCCTCTACTCTCATCCAAATACAAACTCAAGCGTCTTCAGTGTGCAGACACTACTGGAACTTCAAATGGGATCGGGTTCTACGGTCAGATGAAACCAAAATAGAGCTTTTTGGCAATAAACACCAGAGGTGGTTTTGGAGCACACAGAGAGGTAGCCATATGGAAAAGTACCTCATACCCACGGTTAAATATGGTGGTGACTCTTTAATGTTTTGGGGCTGTTTTTCTGCCAGAGGACCTGGACATTTCGTTAGGACACATGGCATCATGGACTCATTAACCATGGACAGATAATAAATGAAATCTTGACTGCTTCTGCCAGAAAGCTGAAAATGGGTCATGGCTGGATCTTCCAGCAGGACAGTGATCCAAAACATTCATCAAAATCAACACAAAAATGGTTTACTGACCACAAAATCAAGGTCCTGCCATGGCCATCCCAGTCCCCTGACCTGAACTCCATAGAAAACCTGTGGGGTGAGCTGAAGAGTAGAGTCCACCACCGTGGACCTCGAAATGTGAAGGATCTGGAGAGATTCTGTATGGAGGAACGGTCTCAGATCCCTCGCCATGTATTCTCCAACCTCATCAGGCATTGTAGGAGAAGACTCAGAGCTGTTATCTTGGCAAAGGGAGGTAGCACAAAGTATTGACTAGAAGGGTGCCAATAATTACTACACACCTATATTTAAAGATTTTTTTTTGGATAAAGCTGCATTGGGTTTGCAATTGTTTGATATCCAGGAGAGCAGAATATTTTTGTGAATTATTTTAATAAAAGATCAAAACATTAAACAATAAAGGCAATTTTTTCACAGCTTTCTTTGCTCATATTTACCAAGGGTGCCAATATTAGTGGGGGACACTAAGTCTCTGTGGAGAGCGTTTCATAAAACATTATAAGGTGTTTATCCTGGCTTTTTTAAAAAAAAAAAAAAAAGTATAAGTAATGATTAATCTTGCATAAAATGTTGACACTCTTTTGAAGTACTCTATAGAGCTGTAAGTCTGAATGATTTATTTTACCTCTTCCGCTAATGACAAATAATTACTAAAACCAAAAGAGACGACAAATATTTTTTTTCTCCTGTAAGCAATTTGGTATTGTTAGCAGCCAGTAACCTCCTTAAGTGATTTGTCTTCCCAACACACAACAAGCGGTTCATATTGTGATGGATTATAATACATATTGTTTATTAAGAAAATGAAGCAAAGTGTTTATCAGTGCAGCTTCGTTACTCAGTCGGTAAAATAGTTGAATTATGAGCTAATTTATGTGATAATTAGTGACACTCCCTCACTATGACCATAGACAGCTAGGTGTAATCACATCACCATAAGACACAGTCTCATAAAGTGGACAATTCTATCATCATAATGAGTTAAAAGTAGAGATGCACCGATACTAAATTTCTCAGCCGATACCGATAACCGATTATTCAGAGTGATGTCGGCCGATACCGATAGTTCTGCCTTTTATACCTTCTTTTAAATGAATAATAATTAATTCCACAATTCTGAAGGAAATGCAAATAAAAACTTTCTTCTCTCCATTTCAGAAAGTTGTTTCACAGTAACTGGTCTCATCAACACAAAACACATGACTCTAACATTAACACATTTCTTAACTTATTGAATGTTATTAATTCATATTAACATTGACTGAATTCTAAAAAACCTCCTGTTAGTCTCACATTCACTCTCCACTAACGAAAGCATTTCTACTCCATCACTGAACATCAAACTGGTGATATATATCATCAACTTTTTATATATATGAACATTAACTGGATATGAAATACACTACTCTGCAAATATATTTTTCTGTGCAATATATACTACTTTTTTGCCAACTCTTCATTTAAATCTTTCAACGGTGTACTGGCGCTTTAATCCAGCGTGAGCAGAGCACGGGGGGAAAAAATTGACTCGACGCTGAATCTCCCGCTTCACTGCTGCAGCGTCCGGTGTAAAATTTCATCAGTGCAGAGATTACAGAGATTACAAACTGCAGTTTTGTCCTCATTCCACACGAGAGACGTCTTTACATACAGCACGAAATCCATGTGTTTTCCCGCCCTCCTTTGATTTCCAGGATATAATCGGCAATGATCTTCGGATGTTTTTAAATTATCGGCCGACGGCGGGAAAAATAGCCTTTATCGGCCGATGCATTGGTGCATCTCTAGTTAAAAGTCTTAAGTTTCTACTAACATGTCCTTTTCTATGTTGTACTGTACAGTTCACAAAGCAAAACTAATGGTTACTTTAGCTGTCCCACTACATCACTGCAATTAGACTTAATATTAGACTTCAGTGAAGGTCATGGATACTCTGATGTGACACAAATTACCCATCAGTTTGCTGTGAGAGAGACACGTGCCGGTGTTTGTGCGGAGACTGCTCCTGCACTCTCAGAAAAAGCCATTAAAAAGACATGCACCAATACGCTTCTCTTGTGTCCTTCTGAATGATATGGCAACCCATTCACATTTACACACACTGAGTAAGAGAGAAACACACTAACACATGACAGCTAACCCACTGTAAGTGTGCCGTCCAGTCCGATGTTCTGGTCACAAGAGACCTGATTAACTAGGCTTAAAATGCTAGCTACAGAAACGTAATAACGCATAATACAGACCAAGAGAATACATACCAAACAATGCTTTGACTTTGCAAGTCAATGAGGAATAGTACTGCATAATGCTGTATAAAGCCTACATGCACACGCAGTTACTCTATACTGAACATTTTTTTTTTTTTCAGATCCACAAAGATCTTCGAAGAATACAAAGAGCAAGTAAATATCACGTACACGTGTAATGTATGCCACGTGAAAGACAAGGCAGATGGGGCAGAAGCGCCTTATACCATCAAGTACACATGGATGCATCACAGTAACGTTATGTGTGAATGCATATGCATAATCAGGTAGGAAGCAGTGCTGCACAACACTTCATAACTCAAGTGCCATTAGCGGTGATAATTACTTAAATTAAAATCTAGATTTGCCATTTCATTATCCGCCGTTATCAAATAGCCGCTCCGAAGAATTTCTCCCATAAATCTGAATAGAATAAAATGGGGGAAAACAAACATTTAAGAGCTATTAATACTGTGCGAAAAATCTCATCCAAAAGAACCGCAGAGGAGCTAATATGCAGTACTGCATCTAGGACTACTCCGAGCAGTACATTGTGCTGTATTCCATATCAGCGACAGGCCAGAGATTGGATGGAACTTTACTGATTTAAATCAACTGAGGAACTGAACAGGGAAAGGGCTATAACTGAATTGTATGGGTCTGTATATTAGGAGTGCTTGGGTGGGGTGTAATCATTTGGAGAACTCCCCTAGTGACCTTTGGAAGAACATTTCAATCTGTGTGAGCAGACAGAAGAAGAATCTAGTCCCACGGGAAGTGTGTAACTTTAATCATAAAGCCCTGGAGGGCTGTAAAGGAAAACACTTACAGTGTATTGTTTAACTGTGACCTTATGAGTCACTGCAGGGGTTTCAATATCTGTTCTGTCTATATAACCGGTACGATGATACAGTATAGCACAATATATACATTTTAAATGTGTGCATTTATATATATTATATATATATTATATATATATATATATATATATATATATAATATATATATATATATATATATATATATATATATATATATATAGAGAGAGAGAGAGAGAGAGAGAGTATCTCAGCTTTTAACATTTCCACATTTTGTAGTGTTACAGACTGGAACTGAAATGCACTTTAACTGAGAGCATGTGTCATGAATCCATACAGAATAGACCATAATATTAAAAGTAGGAGGCAAATTGAATATAATCTGCAAGCATATTTAAAAATAATGTATTCATCTCCATTGCTATGGAACACCTAAATGAGTTCTGGTGCATCATAAGTCACATAATTAGCTGAATGGAGTCCACCTGTGTGCAATTAGCGTCACATGATCTCATTATAAATCCACCTGTTCCTGGAAAGGCCCGGAGGTTGTTAGGAAACATATCTAAACAGTATCATGAAGACCAAGTTCAAACAAAACGAGCATCAAAACAGGAAATTCTGCAAGATGATTAACCAATGTTGAGGAGGGAAAAAAAATACATCCAGTCGGAGCATTATTAAATCTGTTATTATAAAAGTAAGAATATGGCACAACTGGAAATCTGCCTGGGGAGGCCGTCCACCAAATATCAGTGACCAAGGGGCCAAGGAAAACTCTGAAGAAGCTGAAGGGATCCACAGTTCAGATGGGAGAAGCTGTTCACACGTCAACCATAGCCCACACAGACTACACAAAACCGGGCCTTATAGAAGAGTGGCACGTCATATGAAATCCCATTTGAAGTTTGCCAAAAGGTATGTCTGACACTCCACATCTGTGGAAAAGGTACTCTGTTCTAATGAACTCTTTGGCCTTGATACAAAGTGCATCACTACATTTGGCACAAATCCAACACTTCGCATGAATCCCATTCCCACAGTGAAGCACGGTGGTGGTAACATCATGTTGAGCACTACAATTGGTATCCAGGTTGCATCTCTGACTAATGCCTGGGCAGAGTGGTGACTATGTGATAGTTTCCTCATTTTAAATCAAAATTCTTAAAGAAAATATCAGATACCGCGATTACATGTTTAATAAAGCCCTTCTCCAATGTCATGCATCGTCTCAATTAAAGTCATGGACTGACTGACAGTAGGTCCTTCATGAGAAAGCAGGTTAATAATAACATTCCTCTAATTATCACATTCATTACACTTTCATTAATTTCTAGGACTTTGCTGACGTGTCATCTGGCATCCTAGTTCTACTTAGCTAGTATTATATGAGCCTAACAAGACAGACCCTATTGCAGAACAGCGGTTATTTATTTCCAAGATGATGAAGCATTTCATCCCGAAATGGTCAAAGTGGTCTAAAAGTTGCTGAAGTTAAACAATTAATGAGTACGATGGCATCTGGAATCCATCTGGCACTGTGCGTGTGAGAGGCAACAGAGGCGGCCTCTTGCAAACAAAGCGTCTTCGATACGTCTGTGGTACAATCGCCTTTGCAAAATTATTGTGCAACAACGAGGGAGAAAAAGTTTTTGCCTTGACTAAAAATCTTTGTCCAATTGACTGACATTTGTATGTTGTATCCGAGGGAAATGAAATGGCATTTGGTCATACGAGGGTGAATTGTTATTTAGTCATCATTTAGTTTTCGGCGAACAAAATTAGCGTTAGGTTTCACGCTGTAAGGTAAAATGATCTATAGGGGTGTGTGTGTGTGTACAAAAATAAAATTCAAGTGGTATTTTACTAACCAACTAAGCAGTTATACACAGTACTTAATTAGTCATGCCCATGACTAATTCTAAGCGCATACCATGAAGCTGAGCTTGTATTTATTGCATATATTCTCACATATAAATGGCTGATAAAGCCAAATGTTACTCGATCAGACTCCGAGGTTCTGAGAAGACACTGTGGTCCTAATTTGTGCATGTGGACATAGCTCCAATCGTCTCTGTTTATTATTTGAATCTAGGAGCCAGAGAGACAAAAGTGGGAGGTAAGCGTCTCAGCATGCACGGTAACTCCCTGCAGAGCTCCGCCCACAATTACCTCCACAATCCACAGAGAGAAGAAACAAAGCCACACACACACACACACACGAGTAAACAGAGCATCTAATCAGCAGTCCGCACAATGCAGCAGCCTGACTGATTCCTTTTTGCACCTCTCTCTGCATCCAACACTGAAGCATCAACAGCTGGTTACCTGTATCTTCTGTAAACATCTCACACATAACATGCACATAAAAACACTCGGCTACAACGTTAAACACGCACAGTGTATGAGTGAAGAGCGTCAGTCCTTATCCGAAGAAGCCATTTCTTCCGGATGACTGCGCAAATGATCATACTCGTTCGTTACACATCTGCACTCATTAAAGAGGTTTTAACGTCAGTTCCAAATCCTATATGAGGTGGACTACACTGAGAACACTAAGGGTTCATCTTAGCATGGTGTTCCACACTGAGGAAACTTCTGATGCATGTGCATAACACCTTCAATGCACAAAAAGAAAAAAACCTTCAGAAAGGGTCATAAGCCATGAGTGAGAATTGAAACAGAAGTGTACATGGAATGATCCTGGTGTGGTATCACACTCCGCGTGCACACAGGGAGCATGCTAATAGGAACGTGACGGGTCCCAGGTTTACACGGAGACAGTGATCTCGGTGCTCACTGAGGCATGAGTCGTATGCTCGTTTCAGCATGCACTGGCTTTCTGAACAAACACGGACACGTGCAAGTGCATAAACACACGTATGTACACACGCGGTCTTCCTGAATGCCTCACATGTAATGAATTACGAGCAGAATTTTGTTCACTTCTGCTCTTGTCCCACTTGAAGCCCGCGTTACACTGGCCTTGTTCCAGGTGCCAAGCAGAGCCAGGAGCAACCTTGCTAACATGACTACAATATATCGGGGTGACCTGATTTCACACACCTGAGCCACAGCGGTTTATGCAACCAGCTGCATTAAAGCACTTCGGATCCAGCTGTCTGGAGAACTCAACTCTCACCCGGTTCTAGTCCTAAACGAAGGATAATCCGAGTTAGCGCCGTCATCACCCGTCATCATATGTAACCTGTAAACTTCTGTGACAAATCCCTCTTATAAAGATCACTGCTTGATTTGGCTTTTTCTCTGTGTTTTGGCACTGTACATGAACCGAGTTTCATTAGGCTCTGAGAGGGAGTGTGAGGGAGTGGGAGAGAGAGCTCCAGCTGTGATGAGATGGTACGATCTCATCTCCTGTTTTCAGTGAGCTGTGTTAAAGCGAATGGGAGCGGAGACAGTACTCAGCGCTGAACTTTGAAGAGGAAGACACTCGAGGGGCTGCAGGAAATACACTGGGATTTGTTGAGCTGTGGGTTATGGGACAATGGATAATGCTAGGATGTTTTTAATTTCCATCATACAGTGCTGAAAGAAGTCTCCAACCCTCCCTCCCTCTCTCAAAAGATCTGAAGGACAATACTGGTTCCTTTTGGACCAGTACAGGGATATTTGAGTGACATGCTGTAAGCAGATACTTTTATCCAAAGATATTTAATTTATAAATATTTTCCAAACACACTATACATTCTAAACACACATCTAAGTGGTTAAGGCTTAATCGCTTTGCTCAAAGGGCCCAAGAGTGGATCTAAGATTAGAACTCATGATCCCCTGATTACATCTCCAGAAGCCAGACTTCTAACTTTCACTAGAGCATCTGGCACTCTAAACAAATCTCTTGCTCTGAAATTCTTTTGATGCAGTGATGACGTCTTGCTACGGAAACCTCATTGTGTCACGAAGCTTGAAAAGTTTGCGTTTCAGCTGGAAAACGTGTATACACAGAAGTGAGGAGAGCAGATTGCAGCCTTCATGATTCTGAAGCTTGTGGCCAGAAAAGTGTTCAAAAGATCCATCGTCTGTTCCCAAGCTACTGACGGACAGCCTCGTTTTCTGACACTGGAAATCAAAAGTAGATGTTATTAGCATGATTAACTACTTGGCATGCTCTTTGGCTAATGCAAATAACACTGGGGACTAACGGAGTCACTCCAACAAGATCTACAGTAGGCTGGCTGACAAAGACATGCAATTCTCTGCCCTCCCTCCTACTGCCTGTCTCTTTTTCCCTTTCTCCCTCCATGCTTACTCTCTCTTGCCCTACAGCACAGAGAGGGCCTGAACGCATTATCTGTGAAGTCTTTTTCTGGCAGCGGAGAACGATATGGGGGTGTGGCTGTCACTGCTAATAATGTACAACTTGAACGTCGAACTGGACATTAAGTGAAGCTGGAGGAATGTTTAGAAGGGTGCACTTTGAAGATTGTCAAAGGGTTTGCACCCCCGTTTGGCCCCCTTTCCTTTGTTAATCCTCTTTGGTGCACCAGTGCACCTCTCTGCCCTGGTGGGTTGAAGTCTAAGCCTCGGATTTGGACTGACAGAGCAGGGGGAAAGCCACTGAGCAACCCAGAAGCTGTCTTTCCTGCTTATAATTGACTCTACTGAGAAACACCCGGCAGTCATATTCATATAGCCTCGTTTCAACAAATCAAGTTGGCGTTTCTGTGGAAAAGGCAGGGATTCAATAAAGAAAGCCACGTGTCATATGGCGAGAGGGGCCGAACCACTGTCAGAGCATGGCTGAAATTTAAGCCAAGGGAAATCAAGCAGCAGAGGCTAATGGAGCTTTATTACTTTAGGGTAGCATGCTAATATTGGCTCTGTACTCCTGTGATATAGGATAACGCATCTGAAAGAATTACATGATTACCACCTCAGTGCTGAGGCTGATTGCAAATTGGGCAGCGGTTCAAATGAAAGGCAGACATGCCTTATATATTTGTATCAGAGTATAAAGATAAAATGGCTGACGGACCAATGGAGAGAGAAGCATGCATGGAAAAAGATGTGTGGAGACATACATCAGGCCACTAACGGGTAAGAAGCCATCTGTGAGCTCAGGCGCGCTGTACATACGGCCAGAATAGCAACAGACTTGCCAATGATAGCGCACATCTCATATATCCTAGAAAGGAATGGAAGGCATTTGAAATCAGACATCAAAGAGCAAGCTTCTCAGAGGAACAATGTTACACTTTTTAGTAAATGAAAAATAAGTTCGGTAAAGCTACGTCTAGTCTTCCAGTTCACTGACAGTCAGTTCAAAGCAGTCTCTTTATTTGAAAGACGAAAACCTAGCAACCAAGAGACAATGCAGAATAATGAAAACATATAAAGGCGAATGGATGGCGATTACTCTGGAATCCAGACAGACATAGGTGCTTAATAATTTATTCTCCCCCTCTCAGGTGCTACAGTGCGCAATACCTGATGGTATAATGGCTCGAACTACTTGATGGCTAACGACATTTCTTAGAACAAAACATATTTCCTTCTTCACGTGTCTTGTACACGCAGAGAACACACATGCGGGCGTGATTTAAAAACCGTAACCTACTTTATTAAACAATTTTTTTTACAAAAAATAAAATAATAATAAAATGAAGCGGTACACTTTCTGAAAGGATGAGAGAGAAGGGGAGGAGGGAGAGAGAAAAGGCACAGCTGAGAAACTGAAACATGGAGCTCGATTAGAGTTCTATCAATCTTAAAACTTGGAGCGGTGTTTAAAGGCACAGCTTAGTGACTCATGCACTGATAACACTCTAGGGCTGCAGAGTACCACAGCGAGTGCTACTCCTCCCTCACTAGGGCACCACATTTCATTGAGCACATTGGTTGCTGCTGCTGCTGGACTGGAGTTCAGCAATAACAGCCAATACAGGCCAAAACATTGCTCTGGATGAACATCATCCTGTGTTCCACACTGAAAATAATCAGGCCTCTACAGCCTGGTAAAAGTCACCAGACCCACAGGAAATAACAGCACAGGAAATTTAGCTACTCTTGACATCAGTGACTACGTTTACATGGACAGCAGTAATCTAATTATTGACCTTATTCTGAATAAGACAATATTCTGATTAAGGTGTTTACATGAGTCGCTTTTAGAATTTTCCTTTCATGTTCTGGTTTTACAAGTTATAGAACATAGATGGATTAACGTCACACGTCATTACGTCCCCACGCCACACCGGCCCCTCCAGAATTTCACGTAACAACATAGGGTTCATCTTTGTTATGGTACCGTATACAGTTTGGAGCGTTTCTTTTTTTTACGAACGCTACAAGTGCAGTTAATTATTTGTCATGCTATACGTGCAAGTAGACGACTGCTTGAAGCCGCGGGCTGTGTCCCAAACCACGTACTTACCTACTGTATAGTAGCTGGGATACATGTATTTCTCCTACTATATAGTAGGTAAGTACGCGGTTTGGGACGCAGCCGTGCTCTCTTGTTTGCTGTCAAACGGTTGATCGCTGCCGTGTGTACGTGTCCTGTCACAAAATGCGGTGGAAACTCCCACACGACATTAATAGCGTGATTAAGGTGTGTACATTACATTTTACATTTATTTACATTTATTCATTTAGCAGACGCTTTTATCCGAAGCGACTTATAAATGAGAAAATACATGCAAAGCGATATATCAAGCAGAGAACATTAACATACAAGATCCATTAAATGAGTACCAGGAGAAGCAAAGTGTGCAGAGTAGAGGTGTAAGTGTAGTGTCGAGGTGTAAGTGCAGTGTCTGTAACGCACGTCCGTAATGCGACTAAAACAGGAATACTCCACACGTCTTAATTCCATTTGTGTTTACTTCGAGTATGACTTTAATCGGATTAAGGTCATCAATAATCGCTGTTTACGTGCTAGTTTCTTAATCAGAGTATCGTCTTAATCGGGTTAATATCGGAATATTGGTGTCCATGTAAACGTACTGAACGTATATTTACGTTTAGACAGTATAGCCATGGATACAGCAGGCTAAGAGGCACGAAATCAACCCAAGCACAAATCCTTACTGTTAATACTAAAATAAGTGTGTGTTATTGGTGGCTTTCTGATGCGGTCATGTTCCTGATGAACTGTATTTTTCTAGCAGAAGCTGATCCCGTGGTCCATCGGCCCACAGTGCATAACTTCTTTCGTCCACACTCACATCACACGCGTGAGCAGCAGAGCGAATCATCTCCGAGTCTGCCACAGCCAATCACTTTTTGGTGTTGAAGCACAAAGGAGAGATTTCTGTTCCTTTTCCACCCTCCATTATTTCTTTTTTTAAATATTCTATTTATTCTTCCAATAACACAATTCAGGTTGTATAATGAAGGGAAAAAGGCCAGGTATCACAGGTTGATGAATGCAGTTCTCCGGTCCTGTTTTAAAATTCCATTAGCACATAATTGCCCCGGCTGAAAGTTCTCATTTTACAGCAGAACTTAATACACATGCTAAGGAGAAAAGTGCTAAAACTGAAAGCGATCTGGCACAGCGAGTTCACATACAACCGTACTGCAGAAGAATGCGATCAGACACATGCTCACAAATACACGCTCTCGCAACTGAAGAGCGCACACAGTGGTTAGGATGTGATTTAAAATTTAGTGTGAGATTTTAAATTCCAGGATGAACACACAGAGCCTCCACTGACCGCTGGACGACATCATATATATTCATACTTGCGTTGTATCACGTATCACTGAATAACTAAACGCTTAAATGCAAATGATCCTCTGTACTGCTGGGTTTAAGGCTCTTCTCTTCCTACCCACGCACCATGTGAGGACTGACAGGTACAGAAGTGAAAGTCATGTGAAGTGATGTTTACCTGGCAGCAGTGGGAATGCAAACCCCATCACTGTTGGAACGCAACTGAAAGTGACGCCGCAGCATGGCTGACGAGGGGGGGTTTGGTGTTACCTTGTCAGATTTAACAGCATGAACTCATTAAGAACTGTGCGAATGACCTGGAATATTCCATATAGTTCCTTACAATGTAGAAAACTTGCAATGTATGCTTGGTGCATTTTATATATAATTTATACAATACATTACGACTTGAAAAGTCAGGACGAGGAATTTGATATATTTTAGAAGAATATTTTAGTCTGTTGAATGACTCAGCAACAAAGGAAAGAGAGTGGGTATGATGTGGCAGGGAGAGGAGTTTACAGTTGTATATTTATGTTGTGTTGTGTTTGAGTCTGGCTGCATATCCCCACAGCGGGATGCTTGGCCTTCTTTTTTCCTGAACTGTGGGGGAGGCAGGCCCATGCTGTTTCCACGTGTGATCTCATCACAGTGTCCAGTGCAGGCACACAAAGACAAAGGGTGGCCAAGATTACCCACAAGCCCCACACTGGAGGATGCCTGGAAAACTACAACACAGGAATTTCAAAAATCTCTTAATTTCAGATGATAAAGTGTACAGAGTGAGCTATAAGTCTAAACTATGCCCGAGTCCTTATGTCCCTTATGCCAAAAGGTTGCTTGGTGGGTTAAAGTAGCCCTGGACTTAAACCATTAACATCATCCATGTATGACAATAAATATGGCTGATTTCCTTTCTTTTAAACACACAATAAGCTACGAAAAATGGCCCAAGAATATCTCAACACTTTTCTCCACATTAAAAATTCCAGGATCCATGAATATACATGAGTATTAATTTTCAAAATGTGCTCAAGTTCCCCTGCTATCCCAAACAGCTAGCCAGCTAGTTAGCCAGCAAGTAGCTTGCATTCGTCACTGCTACACACAATAAAAGGTATGATGTCTGTAAGTCAGAGAGTTCATCAGTACATTGTCAGCTATATATTCAACAGCAGTCCAATCATTTATATGCAGCACTAACGTTAGCTAATTATCAGCAACCTAACCGGTTAACTAAATTTAGCAAATTAACTTGCAAGTGTCAAGACACTGGCATTTTAGCATGTGAATTTAGAATCATGCTGACATATTCTCCGTAGGTTAATCAACAATAACCAAACCTGCTAGAATATATCATCAATCAAAATGATTTTGTTCATCAGTAATATTAGCCATGGTAGTAAGCTAGTTTTGTACACCGGTCCTGTGACTGGGTATCAGGTCTTGTAACCTCAGATGTGCGCTGTACAAAGCTTATCTTGTGAATTCTTCAATCTCAATATACTTCCAGAATAACACTAACTTTTCTCTAATAAGTTTGTCATTCAAGTTAACCAAGGACATGCAAATATTCTTGCTCAGTAAGCATGCTTTTGTATAGGAGAAACCGCAACATCCAAACATCAAGTCGTATATGCTCCAGACTGTAAGCAGTAATTGTACCTGTTCTACTTCTCAGGGATAATTCACAAAGGAAGACTGTGATTAAAATGGGTGCAGATTATAGGCTATTCAAAGAGGTGCTGCAGCTTACATTTTGCATTATTATTTTTAAACATACAACATGTAATCCATATTCCGGTGTGAAAGAAGCTTTATATATAACCACAATTAGTACAGTGGGAATACTTTTATACCAAGGTTTAATGGACTGTGCGGAACAAAAGCTCTTTTGATATTAAAATGACCCATGTCAGAGAAGTGGCTCTAATGAATGGTGAACTTTCCTCATTTCAGCTCATATATCACGGAGTGTGGGGGACAAAGCCAATCACTTAAAATGAATACTGCAGACACAGCGGGAAACACATTCATTTCAGTGTATTTCACGGTGAAAGTAGGCAATTTTGTTAATCATTAGGAATGGACCCCAATATGCTGCTATATATGTTGATTGAGCAACAGGTTAACAAACCCAGTATTGTAAAGGCAGAACATACAGTCCCCTCTGAATGCGTTGGAATGGCAAGGCCAATTCTTTTCTTTCTGCTATACCCTAAAGAATATATCTTTGAGATCAAAAGAAAGATGAGATTTCAACTTTACTTCCTCATATTTACATCTAGACGTGCTAAACAACTTACAACATAGCGCCTTTTGTTTGTACTTACCCGTATTGGAAGATGACGGTTGTTGCACAAAACACCGGTCTTGTGATGTTCCATTTTAAATTGATCGTTTAATCAATTAATAGCTCTGAAAGTCTACTCTTGGTTTGAGCCCTGAGTTTTGCCTGTGAAGATGGCATTTGTTGTTAAAAAGGATAAACAAACATGAAGACCAGAGAGCTGTCTGTGGGAGAAAAGAAAAAAAAATCTATACTGCACAAGCAATTTGGAATATCTTTATAAAAAAAAAAAAAAGGAACCCACTAGTGTACTAACAACCAGACACCAAGCAAAGGAAATGAAACATTTCATGATTGATGAAAGAAATATTATGAGAGCAGTGAAGAAAAACAACAGTCAGCGACATCACCAGCAACCTCCACAGGGATGAGGTGAAGGTATCGCAATCCACTGCAGAAATATAGAGGCCAGACCACAAGCTGCAGACCACTCATCAGCAGTAAGAACCAGAAAGCCAGATTGGAATTCACAAAGAAATACAGAGATGATCCACAAACGTTCTGGAACCGAGATTAACCTCCATCAAAGTGACGGAAAGGCCAAAGTGTGGAGAAAGAAAGGATCTGCTCATGATCCAAAACTTGCATGGCTACTTCTGGAATAGACTCACTAATCTTTATTAACTCCTTGAACTCGACGGACACGCCCCCACGTCCGAGTCACATGTCGTCATTTCCTCCGAATAACTCCCGGAAAGACCGAAACAATCAGAAGGTGAAAGTACAGAAGACAATCTTCATGATACCTAATTACTGTCTGCATACGCAACGTAAGCAGGGATATTTAGTTTTAAATATTATACAAAATGATGTACTTCTTGTGCGCACGTTACTGTAAGAATAAGCAACGCATGAAAGCCTATCTTCGGCATGTTTTGCCAAAAACGGAAAGCAGAAAAAAAAATAGTGTTGATTTATCACTTTGGCTTCCACTAGGTTTTTATCTACTCGGGAAATTTTAGACGCCCTTTTTGAAAACGAGGATGATGGAAACGCTTGATTTTTGATGGAAACGATCTGATTTGAGGAGCGCGTCGGCAGATGAAGAAAATCATCCTAAAGGAGTCGTCGATTCACTCCGGGGGATGTGGGGGGGGGAAGTGGCTGTTTATTTGTAAGCATCTTTGAAAAACTGCAAAAGAAGAAAAAAAAAAAAAATCAACACTTTCAATCTGTGTTTTCATGTGCGCATGCATGTGAACACACACACAGTTTACGTTTTATAAGGAAAGTGGCTGTTTATTTCTAAGCATCTTTGAGAAACAGTGCAAGAGACAGAAAATGAACTCTCTGTGTGTGTGTGTGTGTGTGTACGTTTGTGTGTTTTCATGCACACAGAAAGTTCACTTTTATAAGGAAAGTTTATTTCTAAGCATTTGTAGAAACTGCCACAGTGCAAAAGACAGAAAAATGAATTCTGTGTGTGTACACAATATAAATCGTGTGTGTTTATATATTTTCTTTCTGTTCTTACGTCTATACAGTGCTGATGGACAAGACCTGTGATGTGGCACTGTGCCTCTGTGTGGACCGGAAATACTTTGAAAAATGGCACAGCTAAAAGGACATTGACCTTGGAGGACTGCACAGCCTGGAAAAAAGAATGTCTGTGACATATCTGCTTTACTTGTAAACGGTTCACTAGAGTTTCTCAATTTCTTCAGTTTATATTCTGCATTTATGGAGGACTGACCAGACTGAAAAAAAAAAAAGCCTGTGACTAATTTGTTTTATTTGTAAATAGTTCACTAGAGTGATTTGTTTTTCACTTCTAAAGTGTATATTTTGAAGAAAAAATTACTTTAAAAAACCCATTTCGGTTAACTTAATTTATTCAATAAAAAATATGTTTTTAATAGGCGGTTTTATCTTATTTGTGGGTTGGGCAATCGATAATCTTTACTGTATTTAAAAAAAACAAAAAACAAAATATTCTTAAAGCTGAAGTTGTGCTGAAAGAAAGGATACCAAACATTTAAGTTAACTTTTTAAGGTGGTTTAATACAGCAAAATAAAATCTATGGCAAACCGTATCAATTCTTTTTAAGACTTCAAAGGGTTTGATGTAACTCATGATGGGAGCAGCAGAATGAATTCAGAAGTCTACAGAAACACTCTGCCAATTTACTGTGAAATGCATCCCATCTAATTGGGAGGAACTTCATCATGCAGCAAGACCACGATCCAAAACACACGGACAAGTCAACGAAGGACTTTATCAGGGGGGGCAACGTGGAAGATTTTATACTGGTCAAGTCTACCACCAGACTTTAACCCGATTGAGCAGCATTTCAGCTCTTGAAGAAGAGAGTGAAGGGAGAAACCCCTCAAAACAAACAACAACTGAAAGAAGCTGCAGTAAAAGCCTGGAAAAGCATCACGAAAGAAGAACACAACAGTTTGGTGATGTCAGTGGGTTGCAGGCGTGATGCAGTTATTTGAAGCAAAGAAACTGGCACATCCAGATGTAAATATCAGGAAATGAAAGCTGAAATTCGGCTCTATCGTCTCATATTCATCCTTTCATCTCAAACCCAAATGTTTTCAGTGTATAGCAAAAAAAAACAAAACAAAACAATTGGCCTTGCTGTTCCAATACTTTCAGAGGGTACTGTAAATATATTCTGCTTTGAGCTGCATTAGTCATTCTCTTTCTTCATATTTTGAATCGATTCTATATTCGCTTCCTTCTCATTTATAGCTGCTGTTGAGGTTGTGTGATGTATTTCTAATGAACACGGCTAAAGCTGATTGCTGCAAAACAGCTTTCAATTAGTGAGGCGTGCATTAGCATAAGCAGCATGAGGCAGGAATAAGCCCAATCTACCTGACTTCTCTCCCATTCTTTTCCAATAATTTAGTAAAGATGTATCTACATCCCATCGAATCAAGAAAATCATTACTAGAGAGAACCTTACCCCGACTGATTTGCTCATTTACACCCAGCACTTTCATATGAACTCCAACATGGCATGCATTACTTGACAGCAGTGTTTTGTTTTTTTTTTTAATTCAGGAAGACCAGACAGATCACAATCAAGATATATTTGCACTTTTGAGTGCAGAATGCCATCTCAGAATATCCCACTCATTCACATTTGGGTGAAAAATGAAGCATGTCAAAACTGGACTGCTGATGAGTGAGGAAAAAAGAAATTGGCTGGTTGGATTAATCAAGGTTCCTTTTGTATAATGTTGATGGAAGAATCAAAATTTTGAGCTAGCAACAATGGTCCTTGAAGCTGTTCTTGGTGTTAACAGTACTGTAGGTGTCACCGTGTGGTCAGATATGAAGCCTGCAGGACAAAGACAGGCCAAGTTCATTAACTTGGGAGTGTTTTTCCACACTCATTGATTCGTCTTCAGTAAACGCTTCACTAGGATAAGGTTGCTATGGTTTAAAACACTAACAGTCCATGAGGAAAATATTGCAGGTGGGTATAAGCAAAAAAAAAAAAAAAAAAAAAAAAACAGTAGCTGTGGGAGTCTGAGTAACTGGTCAAACGGTAACTGGTGCAAGATTGGTCAGGAATGTCTGCAAGAGAGGGCAAAAAACTGGATTTAAGACAAACAAACAAAGAAAGCAAAAAAACCCAATCCCAGACACATCTCAAGTACAAGCCGGTAGTGAAAGAGTGATGCTTTGGTATAGTTTTCCTTGTAAACACTAGGGCTGTTATACCAACTGAAGAATACCTGAACAGCACACTGCACTGACCAAGATGCACTTGTACAAACTCAAACTGACACCGTCTGCATAATAATGCACTTTTACATACAACAGAACAGTGAGTTGTCTTTTCTTCAGAGACCCGGACAGTCAGATCTCAACCGCAGCCTATCAAGCTTCATTACGATGAGGTGAAAAAGACGGCTTGCAGCAGGGCTGTACAGCCATCTGATGCGTGGCAACACGATCTCTTCCGCAAAAGCATACTTAACATTTCTGTACAATGCTGCAAGCATCTTGTAGAATCCATATCTAGTTGAAATCTTGCTGCTGGCCAAAACAGGCCCAACATCCCTATCAGATAGATGTAGCAAAATAAACTGGCAACTCCGTTTATGGTCACGTCCATACACTTCTTTTAGGAGTCTATGCGCTCCTTAACGCAGCCAGAAAACATTTTAATAAATCATGACAGAGATATAAGAAAGGAAATTCAGAGGCCAAGAAATGGGAGAGAGAAAATGTAAAAAAAAAAAAAAAAAAAAGAAGAAGAAAAAAAAAAAGAAAAAGAAAAAATAAGACATGGGCTGAGGAATGGGCTGTGTGGTTGTACATTTGAAGCAGAAGGACATTATGTAGGCTGGGCTTCTGAGCAGAAGTGTCCCTTGTCTCAGCTTTGTAATCACTCTCCATGAGGCTACACTCACACATTCGCCTGGGCCTGAGTCAAAACAGCACACACAACAGTGATAAATGTTTGAGTGTGTGTGTGTGTGTGTGTGTGTGTGTGTGTGTGTGTGTAACAAGTGGATGGGAGCAGCCGCAGAGAGAAACAGTGGGGGGAGCAGCAGGCTGGTAGTGAGAGTAAACTGGCAGAGGGAGGGGGAGAACAGAACAATGGGGAAAAACCCATTAGGCAATTAATCTCTCTTAATAAGAACATTAACATTCTCCAAGCGAGAGCAGAGGCAGTTTGGAACTAGTCAATTTTCTCTTTTCCATCTCTTGGTGGATAATTGGGAATACTGAGTTGGGGCAGGATTACGGTTCCCCAGGTAACTGCTATGGAAGCAGAAGGGAACAGATTTCTCTTCACCACACCTCCAGGGGAACAAATGGCGTGAACGAAAGCAAGAGAAAGACTTGGATTACGGACATAAGATATATTGAGGCAACCCTTTAATGGAACGGAGGGTGCCGTCCTAGGTGATCTCTGAAGAGCTCGTTTCTTTGGAGGGCTTTTTCAAGTTTCCTTCAAAGCACACCTCACACCAGGAATGTGAGGGAAATGGATGAAGAACACTATAGACCAATTTCAGATCATGAGGGGGAAAAAATACTGTATGGTTGACTGAAGAGATGGCAAGGTTACGGGACCAGACATCTGTTATTTTTTTCTAAAGAGACCAATAACACTCAAGGTTTATATGCTTGATTACAAACGGGCACAAGCGGCATGGAAATAGAGCTGTTACTCTTTAAAATTCAGAGCAGGAGATGCCCATAAAAAAAAATTTGACACGGGATCAGAGGACAACCTCAATATCAAGGATTGGTTATTAAAAAATTCCCAGAAAACCTGGCATCTACTTATTTGTTAAAATGCCCAAATTACACATGCTCAGATAAAGAGAGAAGCTTGACCCCGCTACACGCTCCATTTACCCAAAACAAGCTACTTATTAACTACCCATACTGGATCCTGTTTGCTTAGTGAATATAAATAAATAGATGCGGGTTGGAGAAAAAAGACGACAAAATTGAGTCTTTTTTTTTATTACACAGGTAACTGGTATTTAATAGGCAAATATGTAGTTAGTAACTGGTATTTAATAGGTAAGCGTGTAGTTAGTAACTGGTATTTAATAGGCAAATATGTAGTTAGTAACTGGTATTTAATAGGTAAGAGTGTAGTTAGTAACTGGTATTTAATAGGTAAGCGTGTAGTTAGTAACTGGTATTTAATAGGTAAGCGTGTAGTTAGTAACTGGTATTTAATAGGCAAATATGTAGTTAGTAACTGGTATTTAATAGGTAAATATGTAGTTAGTAACTGGTATTTAATAGGCAAATATGTAGTTAGTAACTGGTATTTAATAGGTAAATATGTAGTTAGTAACTGGTATTTAATAGGTAAATATGTAGTTAGTAACTGGTATTTAATAGGTAAATATGTAGTTAGTAACTGGTATTTAATAGTTAAGAGTGTAGTTAGTAACTGGTATTTAATAGGTAAATATGTAGTTAGTAACTGGTATTTAATAGGTAAGCGTGTAGTTAGTAACTGGTATTTAATAGGTAAGCGTGTAGTTAGTAACTGGTATTTAATAGGTAAGCGTGTAGTTAGTAACTGGTATTTAATAGGTAAGCGTGTAGTTAGTAACTGGTATTTAATAGGCAAATATGTAGTTAGTAACTGGTATTTAATAGGTAAGAGTGTAGTTAGTAACTGGTATTTAATAGGTAAGAGTGTAGTTAGTAACTGGTATTTAATAGGCAAATATGTAGTTAGTAACTGGTATTTAATAGGTAAGAGTGTAGTTAGTAACTGGTATTTAATAGACAAATATGTAGTTAGTAACTGGTATTTAATAGGCAAATATGTAGTTAGTAACTGGTATTTAATAGACAAATATGTAGTTAGTAACTGGTATTTAATAGGTAAATATGTAGTTAGTAACTGGTATTTAATAGGTAAGCGTGTAGTTAGTAACTGGTATTTAATAGGTAAGAGTGTAGTTAGTAACTGGTATTTAATAGGTAAGAGTGTAGTTAGTAACTGGTATTTAATAGGCAAATATGTAGTTAGTAACTGGTATTTAATAGGCAAATATGTAGTTAGTAACTGGTATTTAATAGGTAAGAGTGTAGTTAGTAACTGGTATTTAATAGGCAAATATGTAGTTAGTAACTGGTATTTAATAGGTAAGAGTGTAGTTAGTAACTGGTATTTAATAGGTAAGCGTGTAGTTAGTAACTGGTATTTAATAGGCAAATATGTAGTTAGTAACTGGTATTTAATAGGTAAGAGTGTAGTTAGTAACTGGTATTTAATAGGTAAGCGTGTAGTTAGTAACTGGTATTTAATAGGCAAATATGTAGTTAGTAACTGGTATTTAATAGGTAAGAGTGTAGTTAGTAACTGGTATTTAATAGGTAAGCGTGTAGTTAGTAACTGGTATTTAATAGGTAAGAGTGTAGTTAGTAACTGGTATTTAATAGGTAAGCGTGTAGTTAGTAACTGGTATTTAATAGGTAAGCGTGTAGTTAGTAACTGGTATTTAATAGGCAAATATGTAGTTAGTAACTGGTATTTAATAGGTAAGTGTGTAGTTAGTAACTGGTATTTAATAGACAAATATGTAGTTAGTAACTGGTATTTAATAGGCAAATATGTAGTTAGTAACTGGTATTTAATAGACAAATATGTAGTTAGTAACTGGTATTTAATAGGTAAATATGTAGTTAGTAACTGGTATTTAATAGGTAAGCGTGTAGTTAGTAACTGGTATTTAATAGGTAAGAGTGTAGTTAGTAACTGGTATTTAACAGGCAAATATGTAGTTAGTAACTGGTATTTAATAGGCAAATATGTAGTTAGTAACTGGTATTTAATAGGCAAATATGTAGTTAGTAACTGGTATTTAATAGGTAATACCATTAAACTGGTATTTAATAGGTAAGTGTGTAGTTAGTAACTGGTATTTAATAGGTAAGCGTGTAGTTAGTAACTGGTATTTAATAGGTAAGCGTGTAGTTAGTAACTGGTATTTAATATGTAAATGTGTAGTTAGTAACTGGTATTTAATAGGTAAGCGTGTAGTTAGTAACTGGTATTTAATAGGTAAGCGTGTAGTTAGTAACTGGTATTTAATAGGTAAGCGTGTAGTTAGTAACTGGTATTTAATAGGTAAGCGTGTAGTTAGTAACTGGTATTTAATAGGTAAGAGTGTAGTTAGTAACTGGTATTTAATAGGTAAGCGTGTAGTTAGTAACTGGTATTTAATAGGTAAGCGTGTAGTTAGTAACTGGTATTTAATAGGTAAGCGTGTAGTTAGTAACTGGTATTTAATAGGTAAGCGTGTAGTTAGTAACTGGTATTTAATAGGTAAGCGTGTAGTTAGTAACTGGTATTTAATAGGCAAATATGTAGTTAGTAACTGGTATTTAATAGGTAAGCGTGTAGTTAGTAACTGGTATTTAATAGGTAAGCGTGTAGTTAGTAACTGGTATTTAATAGGTAAGCGTGTAGTTAGTAACTGGTATTTAATAGGTAAGCGTGTAGTTAGTAACTGGTATTTAATAGGTAAGAGTGTAGTTAGTAACTGGTATTTAATAGGTAAGCGTGTAGTTAGTAACTGGTATTTAATAGGTAAGCGTGTAGTTAGTAACTGGTATTTAATAGGTAAATATGTAGTTAGTAACTGGTATTTAATAGGTAAGAGTGTAGTTAGTAACTGGTATTTAATAGGTAAGTGTGTAGTTAGTAACTGGTATTTAATAGGTAAATATGTAGTTAGTAACTGGTATTTAATAGGTAAATATGTAGTTAGTAACTGGTATTTAATAGGTAAGAGTGTAGTTAGTAACTGGTATTTAATAGGTAAGCGTGTAGTTAGTAACTGGTATTTAATAGGTAAGAGTGTAGTTAGTAACTGGTATTTAATAGGCAAATATGTAGTTAGTAACTGGTATTTAATAGGTAAGAGTGTAGTTAGTAACTGGTATTTAATAAGTAAGCGTGTAGTTAGTAACTGGTATTTAATAGGTAAGCGTGTAGTTAGTAACTGGTATTTAATAGGTAAATATGTAGTTAGTAACTGGTATTTAATAGGTAAGAGTGTAGTTAGTAACTGGTATTTAATAGGTAAGAGTGTAGTTAGTAACTGGTATTTAATAGGTAAATATGTAGTTAGTAACTGGTATTTAATAGGTAAGAGTGTAGTTAGTAACTGGTATTTAATAGGTAAGCGTGTAGTTAGTAACTGGTATTTAATAGGTAAATATGTAGTTAGTAACTGGTATTTAATAGGTAAGAGTGTAGTTAGTAACTGGTATTTAATAGGTAAGAGTGTAGTTAGTAACTGGTATTTAATAGGTAAGAGTGTAGTTAGTAACTGGTATTTAATAGGTAAGAGTGTAGTTAGTAACTGGTATTTAATAGGTAAGAGTGTAGTTAGTAACTGGTATTTAATAGGTAAGCGTGTAGTTAGTAACTGGTATTTAATAGGTAAATATGTAGTTAGTAACTGGTATTTAATAGGTAAATATGTAGTTAGTAACTGGTATTTAATAGGTAAGAGTGTAGTTAGTAACTGGTATTTAATAGGTAAGCGTGTAGTTAGTAACTGGTATTTAATAGGTAAATATGTAGTTAGTAACTGGTATTTAATAGGTAAGAGTGTAGTTAGTAACTGGTATTTAATAGGTAAGCGTGTAGTTAGTAACTGGTATTTAATAGGTAAATATGTAGTTAGTAACTGGTATTTAATAGGTAAGAGTGTAGTTAGTAACTGGTATTTAATAGGTAAGAGTGTAGTTAGTAACTGGTATTTAATAGGTAAGAGTGTAGTTAGTAACTGGTATTTAATAGGTAAGAGTGTAGTTAGTAACTGGTATTTAATAGGTAAGAGTGTAGTTAGTAACTGGTATTTAATAGGTAAATATGTAGTTAGTAACTGGTATTTAATAGGCAAATATGTAGTTAGTAACTGGTATTTAATAGGTAAGAGTGCAGTTAGTAACTGGTATTTAATAGGTAAGAGTGTAGTTAGTAACTGGTATTTAATAGGTAAGACTGCAGTTAGTAAATGGTATTTAACAGGTAAGTACTTTATTGAGTACAAGTAAATATTGTATATATTGCACGTAAGTGCATAGCAACGTATGTGGAAAAGCTCAGGTAGCACTCATACTGGACAAAAACCATGTAAAAATAAAAAATTCCCACCTTGTGCAACTGTGTACACATGGAGGCCATGCTAATGCGAACAGGCATTCAGTATAGCCAGCCAATTAAACAGCCTTTGATTAGCTTCTAATGAGAGTTCACACTCATCTCTAGCCTGGGTCACTTGTTTTGCTTTGGTGGCCTGCTACAAATGAGCTCTTTTTGCAAGGTTGCCTTCTGCTTGGTCCCCAAAAGACAAACACCTCCACAATTAGTGTCTGTAATTGTTCACCCATCACCTAGACCAAATGCACCTGTAATTACAGTGTCCCCGAGCATGTGCGCACACACAGACAGACAGAGAGACAGACAGACAGAGCAATTCACACACATTAGATGATGCATGTCATTTACAATGGTGCAGATGCATCTTCACAATCACTTAAGAACGTGAAAAATATAGGAGAAACGATTATTTATTTATTCATAAATAATAATACTAATACCAACTTTAATAGTAACTATTGTAATAATAATAATAGGTTCCACTGCCTAGTGAGTCTTACCATAACAAAACACACATGCCGAATATAATTAACCTTCTTGCCACGAAACTATTGCAAGTACTAGTTAAAAGTATGGACATATGGGTGGAGTTAGAAATAGTGCAGACCACTGATTGGTCAAATGCAATCAAAATCAGAAACATCCTGATAATATAACTAAGAACAGCAGCTCTTCTACCAGACAGTAAGCACATTTTCAGAGGTAGTAATGTCGCCAAAACTTGTTTCCTTTTTTAAAACAGGAAGGTTTTTATACCACCGTGTGATGCAGTTCTCGAATGTGACTGGTCGTTCAAAGTTGTGCATTATTTTCGTATAACAGCACGTCTCGGTCAGTTATTGCGGCTGTAGCATGAATGATACGTTAATGTTCTGATATGTTATTGCTTTCTGATATGTTATTGCTGCGATAGCAACCGGTCATACACAGGGGCTTACGCTCCACATAATCTAATCTTTCGAAAACATATTTAAAAAATGTGCTGTTAAACTAAATGTGCAATAGTTTTTCGTTAGGAGACATTTATTTCACGTTTACGGAAGGAGTTTCGGTTGTAACGGTCAGAGAGAGAGCGTGAGAGCATGAGAGAGAGGCGCTGGTGAGGGAACGTTATCGCAGCTGTCTGGGACAGCTTGCTAGAACTAGATTGTCTCTCGGATGTTCCACAACATCTAATTATAACCTGTTAAAATGTGTTGCGTGTTTATTAAGAAATTACACATTGTACGAGTTGGAAAAATCACTGCAGTATAAGCAGAATAAACACTCGAGGACCCGCGGTTAGGTAAAAAATAATGCAGTTCGGGGGAAGGGGTAGTGGTACTCCGCTGCGCGTCGTGTCGCATCACGCCACTCCGGCGTGCATTATTTTTGTATATCCGCATGTTCTGGAGTCTGTTATTCCCTGTTCATTTACGTATTTGCTGTTGCTGCTTCTTCTTATTCATTTGTTTTTGCTTGTTTCTTGTCATGCTTGGCGAAGAGTCATATTAAAGACCACTGCGTTGGCAAGCTGCTCTAACAAAAACATTTCACACTGAAATTGATGTTTAGACCAGACGCTATGTCACTTCAGGTTAATATAAAATGTGCAACATTAATTTATGACATGGATTTAATCATAGGAACATTGCTCAGCTGCGCTTTTCCACCCAATTTGTGTGCCGTATTTGACAAAAGATGCGAGGACCTGTGAACCGAGCTCTCACAATAACACATCAGTTTGCAGTTTAAGTGACCGTGGCAGATTTCCTTAGTGAGACTTTGTCATGTGAAAACCTGAGCTTTTCTGTCATACACAATGCGTCCCCGTGATTATTAGGATCTGCTGCATCCTGTTTTTAAATGCTACGTTATAATCCGCCAGCCAATTAACGTGGTGGATTACAGACAAATCTGCAGAGGCAGCAAATTAACATAATTACCACTACGACTATTCATGACTATATATCTATCCACACAATTAAACATCCAGTAGTAGCAGTCTGTATATGTATATATGTGCATACATACAGAGTGCTACTACTGGATGTTTATTTGTGTTTTAGACTTCTGTTCATTTCTCATTTGCACGTTATTAAATTTATCTGAATTTCTTTTTTATGCTACAACACATTGCAATTGATGGGGGGAAAAAACCTATTTTAAAAAGTGCCAGATTTTGGGTTCATTTTAAAGGGAGGTGGAGACGCAACTGAAACAAAAATTCCGTAAAAGATCAACTCAAGGTAAGGCTAGCAACATTGGATGTGTTTTAGTGCCTTACAGAAGTATTCACCCCCTTCTGAACTTTACCACGTTTTCACCGTTACAGCCCGGACCTGTAATAGACTAATGCCGCGGTCACACTGGGCTTGAAGCATGCGTATTTCTGTCGGACGCAGCTGCGAATGCGGCCGGGAAAAGGATATGACGACATTATACTTCACGGCACTGAAGTTTTCATATGTAATTACGTTTTACAGCAGTAAAATGTCAGACAAAATTTGAAGCAATTAAAAAATTATTTTAAACGTTTCCATCTGTTAAATATACCATCTGTTCCTGTTTTCAAAGAGACCGCAAACCAGGCAGACTCTCTTTTTAAATTGTTTTTATAAACTGTCAAAGCGGTGTTGTAAAGCTATTTATTTATTTGACTAAAAAGGTCACGATCATCCATCTATCACGTGGTACTTTTACGCAGGTCAGAGTTCACCAAATCTGAACTTTCATCACGCAGCATAGTTCGAAAATTCGACGCATGAGCTCGAGTTTCCTGTCTGACATCTTTAGATGCATTCGAATGGAAGTCAATGGAGCGCTAAAGCCTAGTGTGGCCGCGGAATTATTGTGCGTCATAGCTCCTTGATCGTCATGATGCTCGCTGTTCAAGTATGTTCCCTAAAACTCTCATGCCTTACAGGAACAGGTGGAATTAGTTCAGTTCATGTGCACACAAATCCGTTCAACTAGTTGGACTTCTGATAGGAACTGGTCGCATTGGGGTTTTTTTTTTTTTTTTTTTTTTTTGCAGTGGGGGTTAATACATAATGCAATCACAAATTTTGTGAGTACAATATTCGGAGGAGCTTGCAATTTTTAAAAAAATACAGCAGATTTTGGCCAAGACGTGTCATGTGACGTCATCACAACACGCATTCAGCAAAAGCCCCCTTCGATTCACATGCATCGAACAGCAATACAGCTTAAAGGTCTCATTTACCAACAAATATCAATGCAAACGACCGCGCAAAAAAATTCGTGCAATTGCAATTTCACCAATTCAAGAAGTTTTCCACAAAAAAAAAAAAAAAAAAAACAAAACACGCAAAAATCTCTGCAAGTCGCAGCACAAATTCTGAAAAACGCCACAGCAAAATCAAGCATTTTTGGTCACAACAATCAAAAAAAAATCTGCAAAATCCTGTACGGAATGTATATTGACCAGTGGTTCTCAAACCGGGGGCCGTGGCTCCCTCGGGGGCTGCCAGAAGGTGCCAGGCAGGCCGCATAGAACTTCTAGGACATTATTTTTTATTAAATTAACTTTACCTGTATGTAAGTCGGGATTGTGAACCGTTACACTATGATGTACATAAAAATGACAGATATTAATGAATGAAATCAATTATACACACTACACTAAGACACACACCAAACAGAGACATCTGTTGATAAACAAGTATTCAGTACTGTCAGCCACACGCTGATAAAACCTAAGACTATTTAAACCTAAGACTATTTAAAATAGGATACGTTTTTAGATAGAGGATGTAGTCTCTTATCTGGGAAAGTTAATACAGAAGAACCTAGTTGGGGGGGGATAAACAAAATTTGATGACTCTAGGGGGCCACAAATGGATGCACCCTACACAAGGGGGGCCTCACGCTGAAAAAGTTTGAGAACCACTGATATAGATGTTTCTCACCACTGGGCTACTTATATAAACTAAAATCTATTTTAGTTCCAGGTTGTAACACTACAAAATATGGAACGGTTCAAGGGGGAGGGAATACGTATATAGCCAGGGCACTATAAATGCATGTCTGAATACATATATTACCTCACATATCTATTGAGAGAGAGAGAGAGAGAGAGAGAGAGAGAGAGAGAGAGAGAGAGAGAGAATTAAGGGTGTTGGAGTTAAGTGCCCTACATTTTTCTTGCTTAAAGTCAGTAAAGACAGTAGCAGTTGGAAGGTGACACTGTCCTGCATGTCCCTCACTGATGAGCAACAGCACTAGTGAGGACAGCTGGTCGGGTTAAAAGGTCCGTGACCACTGCCCTGTGCCACTGGCCCAATAGTTAGCTTGGGTAATGTGATCTTATGTTTGTGACAGCAGGGGCTTAGTCAACGTCTGACCTGTAAATCTAACCTGTTCTGGCGTTTTGAACACTTTAAGAGGAGGCTTCTAGACTTGGAGAAAAAATAACAACCCCACATGCATATATACAGGGTGTGTAATATCGCAGCTGTAGAGGATTGACAGGGTACCCTGTGATGCGGTGTAAGTGACAGACATTGGCAGGAACAAGCCAGCACTCTCCCTAAGGAACTGTCACTGTATTGAAAGCCAAATACATCAGCACAGCAGCACTGATCTACAAAATGCCTTCTCAGTTCAGCCCCTACGGCAGCGTTTTAGTGAGACGCGCACACACACACACCTTTATCCACAGTTTATCAACCCAACCCCCCCCAAAAAAACAATTTCATCCATTTCCCTGGCTGCTTCCTATCATCAGCCCATTGCCTGTGAGGCAGTGTGTCACTTCCCGTTTGCATCAGTTGCATCCAGGCTGATCGCAGGGTTTCCGAAGCAGAGAAGGGGGCTGGGGCCATCAGAAGCATTAGACATCACCATCACACCGTGATATGACTGATGGCTGCATCTGCCTACCTCTGACTAGCCAGTGACGGTGACAAAAAAAGCAGTGGGCGTCAGCTAACACTGACACGTGTCATAAATCAGCTGTAATTTCATCAAACTCGGTGCACGAACACAATGGAAGAGGCTTGTCAGCCTATCACGGCCCAGCTGTTATCGCTTCTCTTCAAGTACTCAACTTCTTCGTTCTCACCTTACCTGCGTCCCCACACACGTTTGCAGGTGAGAAGTGACGCCGGTGATCGGGTGCACTGGGAGAATGGTATAAGCGCGTCTTTTTGAAGTCTCCATAGTCTTTAAAAAGTCAACACCTCCGTCTCACATTCCACCGTCTTTGCTAATGCGCTCGTTCAACATCCCTGTGTAGCAGAGCAGCTCCCTGACAAAACGCCAAACGACATTAGCAGCCCAGTGGAGGACAGAAAACTCATCTGTCAAGCAGCTTTCCAGTGAAACTCTGAACAAATTACTTTCCAAACCGGGTCTGAGTAAGAGAACCATACCTGAGCTTTCACCCTCTCATTCCACGCTGACCTGGAAAAACTCCTGTCCCCATATACATATATACACACATACATACATGGGACAAGCCAACATGCATTATTTATTTATTTATTTTTTACTGTGCAACACTGTGCACATTGCTGGGAAAAAAAATTCCAAGATTCAGATCTCCTTACAGAAACCGCAGTGAACAAGCGCAGTTTGAACAGCAAAATGAGCGGCGCATGTCTGAGAGCGCGGGGTATCTCGATACAGGGAGAAAGATTAATATGAACTCTTCGGTACAATCAGCGGGTAGAGATGAATTTGCACTTGAAAAAAAACGTGGTGTTGGACTTGAGGGTTTCATTACTTCGGCGTGCAGATGATCAGAGAGCGCGGCATCTCCCGGATCTACTTCAACACTCCTGATGTCTCCACACTCTGCTCAAAGAAAGGTAGTTAGCTTTTAGACGAGCGACACTGGAAAGGAAAAAAAAAAAACTGTGCTTTTATCTTGGTCTCTGACTCAGCTCTCTAAAGAAGACACAAAGAACAAAGCAGACACGACTGCGAAGAGGCCACGGGGACGGTTTAATCATCCCAAGATGAAATTACATAAGTAACATCTTTGAACATAAATAATAGCCTGCCTTGTTACATGAACCAAGCACAGATCTTAAGTGCATGACTAAAAGTCCATTCCTAAGCCTTAATACCCTTTTCCTGGTAGAGGACTAATTGTCTTCCTCCAGGAAATTACGTTGCCATCTCAGTTTGGAATCCCGCTGTTTCACTGAGGATAAACATGTTGCTCTCACCCGCAAACCACAGACCTCTATCTCTCTCTCCATTGTCCCTCCCGCTGCATGTGGGCCTGTACGTGCCAGATTGGGAGGATTAGCCATAGTGAGCCCCTTACACTTCTTTCTCTTGCTCTCTGGTTCAGCCTGGTCTTTCTCTCGTTCCGTCCTCACTGAACAAAAGCGGATTTAAGCCATTAAAGGTGTGATAATCCCAGCAGGATGGGGCGGCAGAGGATCTGCCCATAGCCAATCGCTCACTCTCTCAGCAGAGAGGAACAGAGGATAAAAGTGAGGACGAGATGGTAGCTGATTTAAAACCTTTAAAGCCCCCAAAAACACAGAATGATCCACAATCTGGAGCCATGGAGCATGGCTCTCGTACAAAGCACTAAATATAGTTAATATATAGGTATTGGTCTGATACAAAGATTGTTTACTCATACTCAAAAAAAAATTCTATCAACATACAATACTATGTGATACTATGCAACATAAACCTAATGTATGTTGTTGCTCTGAAAAAAAAAGGGGGGGGGGGGCGCACTGCAGTTTCTTCCTACAATCAGTACGTTTACACGTGCAACAATACTCTGATTAAGAAACTAGCACGTAAACAGCGATTACTGATGACCTTAATCCGATTAAAGTCATACTCGAAGTAAACACAAATGGAATTAAGACGTGTGGAGTATTCCTGTTTTAGTCGCATTACGGAACTGCATTAAAGACACGTGCACACCTTAATCACAGTATTAACGTCGTGTGGGAGTTTTCACCGCATTTTGTGACAGGACACGTACACACACGGCAGCGCTCAACCGTTTTACGGTAAATAAGAGAGCACGGCTGCGTCCCAAACCGCGTACTTACCTACTATATAGTAGGAGAAATACATGTATATCAGCTACTATATAGTAGGTAAGTACGCGGTTTGGGACGCAGCCCAAGGCTTCAAGCAGTCGGCTATTTGCACAAATAACATGACAATTATTTGTCTTTCTATAACATGTAACATGGGAACATGAAAGGAATATTCTAAACACAACTCATGTAAACACCTTAATCAGAATACTGTCTTATTCAGAATAAGCTCAATAATTAGATTACTGCTGCCCGTGCAAACGTAGTCAGTGCAAGTAACCCGAAAAAACAAATTAAACCAACTCAGTTCAAGAGTTCAGTTCTAGTAGCACACAGCAACACCCTGCACTACAGCAAATGTTTTCTGGGTGGAAAAAATGTCTACACAAAATGGTGGTAAGTGAAATTAGCAGCTCTTACCTGCTAGGCTGTCTGACACGATGATTACAATGACATATACACCATATGGCCAACAGTTCGTCGACACCTGACCATCACACTCGTATGTGCTTGTTGAACATCTCATTCCAAAATTGGTTTCCCCCTCTGTTGCAACAACAGCCTCCAATCTTTCGAGAAGGCTTTCCATTTGTCCATTCAGCTACAAGAGCGTTAGTGAGGTTGGGCACTGATGTTGGATGGGAAGGTATGGTGCACAGTCAGCGTTCCCGTTCATCCCAAAGGTATTCAGTGTGTTTGAGGTCCGGGTTCTGTGCGAGACACTCCAGTTCTTCCGCTCCTGTCTTGGCAAACCGTGTCTTCTGGGATCCCGCTTTGTGCACAGGGGTATTGTCATGCTGGAACAGGTTTGGACCTCTTAGTTCCATTGAAGGGAAATTGTAACGCTACAACATACAAATACATTATGTAAGCAGAGCTAAATCAGATGCTTTATCACACCCCCGATTGCGTAATATCAAGTATTACGAATTATATCGTATTACTGAGTAACTCATTTCAGTATCGGTGTCGACATGTACGAATTTATTTATAAAAATGTACTTGTATTTTGTACCGAGTCTGTAGTTGAAATTAACTGAGCCTATCTAATTAACACAGCCTACCTATTTCCTATATATTCACTAATAAATATATATTAATATATAATTATACTAACTCGCAACCTGATGATAACAAGTCTCAAGTCACGACCTCGGTATTATAAAAGTTCTATCTGGCATTTCATTTTATGTGTAATATGAAAAAGAAATGCTAGATTTAATGCTACTGATTCGAAAGCATTAAGGCATTCCTTACATTAATTAGCCACATGCAGTATGTTTAATGTTTAAGCTGAAACTTCATGAGAGAACCGAAAGTTAGCGGACATTGGAAATGGAATTTTGTGGATGCAATGTGGCTTATTTATTGAAAAAAAAAAAAAAAAAAAAAAAACGGCCAGAAAGAACAAAATATTTGTTCTGACAGAATAATGTGTTCAAATAAACTCATGGGAAGCTTGTTGAGCTGTAAATTTCAGTAATCAAGGTAGCATTGCTACCTGGACTCTCAAAACTTTGATGTCTTATATATACTTAAAAAAAAAAGAAAAAAAAGATAAAGTCTGCACTCAAAAAGAAATGCGTAATACTAAGGTCACAAGGGCGTTATGCTATAGAGCCATTCACAATTGCTATACAGCTGTCAAGGCCCCGAATTTCTATTGCCTTCAGGCTGAGGCATGCCAGCATATGGTGATATTCTGATAGTGAGGGTAGACGGAACACGCTTCACATTTGTGTCCTAACATGAACATGGAGACCATCACTGGAAATGTCGTGGTGCCAGATGAGCGCCTTCGAGTTCTGGAATACCGATGCGGTGTGAAGTAAAACAGCTGCCCACCTACTCAGATATCTGCAGTCGAAATCTCTCTACAAGGAAGGAGAGTTCATGCAAAGAGGTGGCTCTTAGCCAAACGCACACAGCATCACTAATTATTCTCATCTCCAGTCAATATCTAGTGCTTCAGAGCAAAAGTTGGGATATGAGGGTCCATGAAGAAGAATAACTATGCTCTGATGTGTGTGTGTGTGTGTCATGACATTATAAGGATTAAAATTTTAAAGTGAACAGCATAATGTGTTCAACATTGTTAGCGTAATTAAACACTGCTAACACTATTAACCTAAAGAGGAATTATGTAATCAACAAAGGGCCTATTAATGAGATTCAATGCACGCCACAATTGCACATACAATACAATGCACGTGGGTATACACACACACACACACACACACACACACAATCAGGGTGCTGCAGCTGTAATTTGCATCCGCATTAGCCTGTATTGCATTAATGAGTTCTCTCTCATCTCAGGCCAATTTGAACGCAAACACCGGAGATGTTAATACAGTAGGAGTCGTGCATGAAGGAGACAGATAATTCCAAGGTAAATATTATTGTTTGAGGAAATGGTGCACGGTTAGCTTGAGCCACCGGACGACGACTCGCCGGTGTGGCCATCTCGCTTAGACTTATTTGAACAGCTTTGTTTCTTTGTCCGTTTCTCCGAATTTCAACAAACAGAAGTCTATTTGGTTTTCTTATGATGATAAAGGGAAGTCTGCTCATACATGAAATAGCAGGACTCATCCTTTACCTATTAACTCGTATTATAATGAGTAAGTTTAATATCTGCCGTGGCTTTAGACTGCAGTTTGGGTATCCCAGGAGTGAAAGAGAACGAAGAGTGAGGCTGACAGATTTGTTAACCTCCTGAGACCAATACGCAGTGAAATGTCAGGCAAGGCAATTACTAAGCTGAGACCATTTACCTCTCTTTCGTGAAAAACAGTGCAGCGTATATGCAGCAACAGTTTTAATGATCCAACACAAACAAGCACAACAGGAGGCAAGGGCAATGAAACACCTAGTGCAGAAGCCACATTATACCAGATGGAGCCCTTTTTAGATATGTGGCAAACAGAAGGTTCAATGATGTTGTGCGAGAGACAGAGAGAAAAAGCAAGAAAGTGTACGATAGGCAAAAAGAAACTGACAAAACAAAAATCAAGTACTACCAAACCGCAAGCACAACTCTCTGATGGCCTAGTGTTGGGAGCAGGATGTGAGATGAGAAGTGAGGTGTAGGGAAAAATCCCTCAGCGGGTCATTCTGAGAGAGATCTGAGAAGCAGGCCTGCCTAATTTATACCTAAGAGGGAGGTGATCAGAGACTACTTTGCCCTAATGAACTCCCCCTGCCTGGGGCAGCTGGGCTAAAACTAAGCCCCAGGGCTTTAAGGAGAAGACGATTGAGACCAACAGGAAGCAACAATGACTCATGAGCACACACTCCAACTCCACCCATTAGACTGTCCTGAGGCGGATCCATCTCAGTTACTGTACAGAGTTGTTGGGATGTGGACAGGGTTTTGGGAAACTGCTAAGAACCCACCACTCCCCCTTCCCTCCACCATTCCAGACTGATTACATTTTGGCTGGGGAGAATATGATAAAGTGAGTTCAGTCTAACCCACAAACACGCTTCATTACACACAATAAAAGCCAGTGGAGCTAGATTGACTTTCGCTACACCAACAAACATCGCGGCAAATAGAAAAAGCCAGGTCAGATAAATGACAATCAAGCCGACAGAAATGTCTTATTGACTATTTTCATGAACATATCTGATTATATTATACAGGAGAACTATTGATTTTAATCAAAAATAAAAACATTTTGTGATTTAAAAAAAGATTTCAGACTGTATATTGGTCATAATAAATGTCTAATGAATTAAATATTTTTTATTTATTAATATTAGCACGTTCGCCTCATACCTCCAGGGTCGGGGATTCGATTCCCACCGTGGCCCTGTGTGTGCGGAGTTAGCATGTTCTCCCCGTGCTGCGGGGGTTTCCTCCGGTTTCCTCCCCCAGTCCAAAGACATGCATGGTAGGCTGATTGGTGTGTCTAAAGTGTCCATAGTGTATGAGTGGGTGTGTGAGTGTGTATGTGATTGTGTGCCCTGCGATGGACTGGCACCCTGTCCAGGGTGTACCCCGCCTTGTGCCCGATGCTCCCTGGGATAGGCTCCAGGTTTCCCCGTGACCCTGAAGGAAGGATAAGTGGTATAGAAGATGGATGGATGGATGGATGGAATATTCCCAGGGTGTTTTTATTCTGTAAAAATTGTTTTCTGTGCCTTGGGGTTTCTCGGAGCGGTCTCCCTTGAGCTCTCTGGTATTCAAGCCAGGGAAGGTGACAGCTAAGAAGTGCTACTCTTCAGGACATCTTGTTCGATAGCTGAATAGGAGTCAGAGGAGATTTTAGCATGACATACAGTACAGTACATAACACATAACACATTAACTCTGTCATTTTGCTCCATGGACTCCCAGTTGTGATGGATGTAGCATTCTTGCCCTTAATTTACACCAGAAGCATCACGTGAGCGTCACGTCAAGACTCACATCACGTCAAGCAGTCAGTCAGTCTACACTGGGCGAGATACAGGTGCATTTCTGCACGAGTTACTGGAAGCAACAGTGCACTTCGATTTTAATCTGTCTCGACAGTCCCAGCATTTGATTGCCATTAATGAGTAAGAGAATTCACATTGCTGTCGTTTTGAGAGAAATATCGACTGTTTAATGTTTAATAAAGGAATAAATCTAGTTCGAGATCTACCAGAATAAACGTGAAAACCACACCCACCTTCTCGGCCAACCTGAGCGAACCCCCGTTTCCTACTTATATCTACCTGTTGCTCATTATTTCCTTGTTTTCCTGTATAGATTTCCCATAGCATGTAATTCACATTGCTATACATGGGCATATAATATAAGAAGAAAGTTTATTATATCGTAATACAAGCTTTAACACATTTCAGTGACTGCGTTTATATGGACAACAATAATCCACTCTTAATCTAATTAAGACCATAATTTGATTAAGAAACTACCATGTAAACAGCAACCTTAATCTAATTAATCTAATTAAGCTCTAATCGAATTAAGACAGGTGGATTTCTCCTGTTTTAATCTTAATATGGACGTGCATTACAGACATGTAAACACCTGAATCACATTATGAACATCGTGTGAGCGTTTTCACCGCATTTGGCGACAGGACACGATCACACACGGCAGTTTTACGTTTTACGGCGAACAAGAGAGTTCGGCTGTGTCCCAAACCGCATACTTGCCTACTATAGGCCTGTAGTGGGGAAAAATATCAATAATCTCGGCTAGTATAGTATAGTAGGTATAGTATACGATTTGAGACGCAGCCCACGGCTTCAAGCAGTCGTCTATTTGCACGTACAGCATGACTAATAATTAACCGCACTTGAAGTGTTCGTAAAAAATTTAATAAAAACACCCAAAACTGTATACGGTACCGTAACGAAGACGAGCTGTATGTTGAAACGTAAAATTCTGGAGGGACGTCGGACGGCGTGGCGCGGTGACGTAATGACGCGGGCTCTTAATCTAATTATGATCAATAACATGTAAAACGGGTACATGACAGGAGTATTCTAAAAGCGACTCATGTAAACACCTTAATCACATTATTACCTCACTTAGATTAAGGTCAATAATTAGATTATTGCTGTCCATGTAAACGTAGTCAGTGTTTCCCATCGCTCAACCTAGCTAGTAACACAACCGTAGCTACAAATCGGTCACAATTACAACAAACTCCTCCAGCTTGTGCCATTATTCATACAGAAAACCGAAACAATAGTACTTCAATCAAGATTTCGCTGAGATCTAAAAGTGTGCGGGACCAGAGAGCTGTAATCATGTGTGATTTCTGAAGTAGCCAAATTTCTGCCCAGGCTCTGTCAGCTCCCCCTGATGTTTGACAGTACAGTAGGGCAGTGATTGTGTTCTTTATCACACTTCCAGATGAACTGTCACAACCCAATTTGTCACCATTATCACCACACAAGCAAAGAGTAAAGCAAAGGTGGTGGGAGACTAAAATAGCACTTGGAAAACTCAAAGGCTTGGGTTGGGTGGATTGGGTGTTAGAAAGAGAAAGAACATAGGAGTAAGATAGAGAGAAAAGAAGCAAGCTATGTTTAAAAAAAAAAAAAAAAAATTAAATCCATGAAAATTCTACTTTGAATACAAATCACCTTAAGCTTCAAGGTACGTCCTTTAATGCTTACCACTCACCCCCGTTTTTTTTTCTTCCTGTGTGTGTAAATTCACACCAATTTAGCCCTATCCTCCCTCCAGAGTATCCAGTGCACGGTTTGGACTGTGGCTGTGTGTGGCGACTGACACTTCAGGGTGGGAAGCTCTAGCTAATGCTTTTGCGTCGCCCGGTAGCGTCGGTTTGGGGAGAGATAGATGAGCTGCTGTACGAGGGCTATGTCTGCACGCGGCTCTGAGATAAGAGGGAAAGTAAAATTCAATTAACACAAAAAGCATGGGGTCTTGTTCATCGTATCCCCTCTAACCATATGAGCTGCTGTACACTGCTTCATTTTCTTTGCAAGGACAGTGTACTGTGTCAACATGGCCACCAATGGCAGCAGGTTTCAGTGCCTCTGTGTGAAGGTAATGACAGATCCAGCCTGAGAAAGAAAACCCTCCAGTGCAAACGTTCACCATTAAAGCATTGCACACCTCAAGCCCCTCTTGGATGCTACATTCCTTTCTTTTTCTCATTATTTTCCATATTTTACCCACTAAAATCTTTTCCGCCTTATCTTAAGCCCGTTCCTTCCCATTAGTCCCAATTTTCACTCGCTGTCTCCCAAGAAATGTTGGCTTACCCACCACAGTTTCTCTCCCATTTCTACCTTCATTTTATCCAGACCTGATCTCAGCTTGTCCTTCCGTCTAAGTGGTAGGATCCTCGTGTATGTCGACTAGAAGTAGGAAGGAGACCCACTAAGAGATTCACCTACAGATCAGCCACAATTCTCTCTCTGTGTTCAAGGACATCCTGTCTATTTCCACTGACCTAGAGTCTGAGAAATAGCGCCGAAAAAAGAAAAGCACAAGAGATCAGCTTACAGCCAGTGTGTTTCTTTTATGCCTGTATGAGAGAGAGGGGGGAAAGAGGGCATAAAGGGGAGAGAGTTGGACAGACATATACAGAGAGAGCTATAATCAGCGAAAGGATGAAAAAGAGATAAGAGATGGTTGTGGGAGGGAAGGGAAAGATCAAGAACACAAGAGATCAAGACAAGAGAGGGAAAGAAAAAAAAAAAGACAAAAAAGTGCATGATACTCAGAGACCAGATGTAAAGCAGGACACACTCTGAATAGAGAGAGCAGCTATGTCAGAATGGCCTCCGGCAACATTTCAGTGCTCGGGATAAATCATGTTGCGCGTATTTTTTTGCAGCGAACCTCACAGGTTGGCAACGATGCCAGAACACGCTACATCAAATGAACAGAGAGAAAAGGCTCTGACCAAAGTAGCACACCACCTCTGCAAAGCGTTTGCCATCAGAGTGGGTAAGTTTGAGCCAGAGGTGTGCATTAGGACATGTTTTTATTCGCAAGAGAATGGGAGTATCTTCAGATCACAGGTTCCGTGACTGCTACTTCGCAGGTCGGGACGATGTCATTTTCATCCTCAAAAAACGGCTAGCCAGCTAACAGTGATGAGTGATGCATATTTTCCTCCTCAGACGCCAATCTGTGTAGTCATTTTTCTAGATTTAACAAGAGAATATACACTCCCCGAACACTTCACCTTTATTAGGAACACTATACTTATTCTGAGCAGGGCCTCCCTTTACTCTCAAAACAGCCTCAATTCTTCATGGCGTGGATTCCACAAGATGTTGGGAACATTCTTTGAGATTCTGGTCCATGTTGACATGAATGCATCAGGAAATTCCTGTAGATTTTTCAGGTGCAGTTTCATGCTGCGAGTCTCACTTCCTACCACATCCTAAAGGTGTTTCATTGGATTCAGATGCAGTGACCTGGAAGACCACTGAAAAACTGTTGTCCATGAAAGCAGATGACTTTTGCTTTGTGACATGCTGGAAGTAGCCATTAGAAGATGGTAAACTGTCGGTATGAATGGATGCACATGGTCAGCAACAATACTCAAATAGTCTGTGGCAGGCCCAAAGTGTGTCAAGAAAACATTCCCCACACCATTACACCACCTCCACCAGCCTGGACTGTTGACACAAGGCAGGTTGTGTCCATGGATTCATGCTGTTGGTGCCAAATTCTGACCCTAAAATCTGTGTGCCTCAGCAGAAATCTACGTTTCTCCAGTCTTCAACTGTCCAGTTTTGTTGATCCTGTGCCCACTGTAGCCTCAGCTTTCTGTTCTTGGATGAAAGAAGCAGAATCTGATGTGGTCTTCTGCTGTTCTAGCACATCCGCCTCAATGTTTGACATGTTGTGCATTCTGAGATGCTTTTCTGCTCACTACAAAATGCACAGAGGGATTATTTCAGTTACTGTAGCCTTTGTCAGCATGAACAAGTCTGGCTATTCTCTGTTGACCTCTCTCGTGAACAAGGCGTTTCCATCTGAAGAACTGCTGCTCACTGGACATTTTGTTTCTTTAATGCACCATTCTGAGCCATTCCACTGTGTGTGAAAATCACAGGAGATCAGCAGATATAGAAATACTCAAACCACCCTTTTTGGCACCAACAAATCATGGCACGGTTAAAATGTCAGGTCACATTTTCTCCCCATTTTGATGGTTGATGTAAACATTATCCAAAGCTGCTGGCCCGTATCTGCATGTTTTTATGCACCGCGCTACTGCCACATGACTTATGGCTGATTAGATAATTGCAGAAAAGAGTCGGTGTAAAGGTGTTCCTAATAAAGTGCTCAGTGAGCGTATCTCCGTGTTGACTAATCTACAGTATAGCTCATTTAAACATAAGCACTACTTTGTTTACGTCTGATGTTGTGAGCAGCCATGTTAATCTGTCGTCACTCTGTAAACTGAGGAGGAACTCGGAGTTGAGATGACTACGCCGAGCGGACGAGTTTCAAGTCGAGGAGGCGTTCTCTTTGGCTTTTCCTGGTTTGCGGCTGCGACCTTGAGTTGAACTCGGCATAATGACTAGTTCCTTCACGTCAGGTTTTTATTTCCACTCAGAAAGAAGAGACTACATTCTGCGGTCTTGTTATCTATTGAGTCATGCTTCCAAGGTTGGCAATTTTTTTGGTGTTTGGCATTCACTTACACGAACTTAGTCCAAAGCAAAATGACTTACTAGCAGACCTGAACACCTCTTTCAAATCCTCATGTCCTTAACCATTCCAGTGAACTGATAGAATAAAGTTTTACTTAAACTTTATTAAGGCCATTATCCCCACACCACTCTAAGACGACGAGGAGGGAAGGGGGGAAGGAATGCTTTTTGTGGTCCATATGCAATCAAGACCCCCGTTTACACTCAAAGAATTCAAGAATGCGCAGAGAAAAGAAAGAAAGACGTTGTGATTATTTACTTTAGTTCAAAACTACAACCACCGTACTCTAACATAATAAGTCTGAAGGTGAGACAGGTATGAGAAAAGGTATGACTGACCAAGGCTGTTTGAAGTTTTATCCAACATGCCAACATGGTGGCAATACAATAAAAGACATTCCAGTGTCTTGTACTTTCCCTGAGATTATGAGGTATTCATAACACACAAAAACGTCAAACAGAATTCTTCCCTCTGAAAAATTTGTCCTATCTCTCAAAGGAGGAATTATATAGATTTAGACGTGACGATTTCACAACTTACGAATTAACCAGTAAACATTTTTACTGACGGCCCCAACATGGCAACACACAACGCTCTATCCAGCTGTGGCTTCAAACACAAAAAATATTTTACCACACTGTGCTGAAAAGTAACGTCAGTTACTTGATATTAAATCGGTATCGATTATCGTTTATAGAACTGTTGTATAAAAGCAGTATCGCACGTGCAACTCAAAACTCATCATTATTAAGCTGTTGTACTGAATATCAGCATGGCTGTGGACACGAGGCCGCAGGTAATCACAGCCGTGCTGATATTCAGTACAACACAACAGTAATTATGAGTGATTTTAGGCTTTATTCTTAGTACAGGCGAACAAAAACATATATTGTAACGGTAATAATTAAACATGCTCCATAGGTGCAGTAGATATTGTAGAGAAAAGTTTGAACAAACGCCAAGTCTAGTCTTTTAATGCTAACGCAACTCTACATCCTCACAGCAAAGCAGCCCATTCATTTAAAAAGCAACTGTGATTCTGGACACAACAAGTAGGCAACAACTGACCCTTCTGACCCTCTGCTTTCATGCAAATTTAGCCATTACATGATTAACCAACAAATGATTGGTTCCAGTAACCTCCTCAAGTCAATACCTAAACCTTCCTTCCAATTCAATCACAGGTTAATATACGTTGTCCTGGTTAGTTACAGTGGACGATCGGATGGTGACCTCACAGCTGACCTTTTCAAAATACCAATAAAAATGCTGTTTTTTGGCCGAGCACACTGCCTTTACTCACAGTCACTCTCACTTTCAGATTATAACGACAATGTGATAAACAGCCTACTGACAATGTACATGATCTCATGTAAAATGCTGTCCTTGGGGGAAAAAAAAAACAAAAAAAAACTCTCCTATTTGAATTGGATCCATTTGACATGAGAAGGTAAAGTAATTATTATTGGAGCATCTCAGGGATCTGAATCTTTTTTTTTTTTTTTTTAAATGTATGTTAAGGACTTATACACCTAGAACGACTACAACATATTTTGACCTTCTATAAAACCACCAGTGAAAAAATAACCCCTAGTGAAACACAGTATATAGCGTTCGAATTGATATATCAGTAAAGATTCCATTATATCCTGTGGGAGGAAAGGAAAGGGTAATGTTCAAACACAATGCACACTACAACAAGAGCTTATAATAAAGGTCAAAAGAATCAGCTTATATTAAAACGAGGTACATGAAAACAATGCGTACGTCGAGAAGACACGGGATACAGAGATCGCTCGTCCCAGGTGCATCGATCTTAATTACTACAGACCTCCTCCAGCAACAGTACTTTTGACCGCTTTTATTTTTTGCTTCCTGTTGGTCCTTGTTATTATGTGCAAAGAGAATTTTTTATAATTTTTTTTTTAAACAAAGATTTCATAATAAATATTTCTTTTCATTTTCACAGCCTGTTAAATGTTTTTAACTGGTCACTTAACACCATGATATCATGAGGAAAGCGTAAAGCTATTTTAGACAATAAGTTTCGAGAATATGTAGGAGGGTTACGACGTCCGCATCGAGAACTTCCTCTATCTGCTAAAGTGTGCGTACGCACCTCTGCGCCGAGCTCCACGGCACATCGGCACATTAGCATGTTTAATAACTTCTTTATTAACCTATCATCAGCATGTTTATTAACCTGAGCACCCAGTGCATACACCACAGACCCACACTGGTTTAAAGTTCCTCCACTGACCCGTGAGAGCTTACATCCCCATTTATTAGTGTTGTACCACACACACACTCACAATACTTCCATGAATGTGCAGGTTCTACACCCTCTGTGTACTGGCTTTAATTAGCCTTTGTAAAACATCTCTCCCACTACTTACTACACACAGGACCTGACCAAACACAAAGTCCTCTCTCTCACACACGCTGTATTTATAAAAAAAATAAAATAAAAAAGTGGGGGGGGGGGGGGGGCTTCATTAAAAAGGTGAGCCAACGGAACCAAGCACCACTCCAAAAAACCCCAGAGAGGGTTTTTAATACACACTGGCTCTAAGCAGCCCTGGGTTTTTAATGGATTAAATTAGATTCTTCGTGTCACTAGGTCTGTCTCTGTGTGTGTCTGGATTTCTAGTTGTGTAAGTAACTGCGTGTTATATCTGATAGCACTTGAAAGTGTGTTCAGTCAGGGTTCCTGTACAGGCACTTTCTGAATTAATCACTCATCCTAATAAAATGCACACGGCCTGTATGTGATGTTCAGATGATGTATGGCTCTGAAATACCAATAAATCAAGAGTTCTGACATTCCAACTTTTAGAACAATGACATGTAGCATCAATTAGAGAGCGGATGTGGGAGAGAGAAGTGCACCCCCCCCCCCCCCCCCCCCCCCCTCTGTCTGAGAGCTGGTGATTAACTATTGCTTTCCATTTTCTCTGGTTGCCATTTGTGCTGGAAAAAAAGGAGAAGAATGAAGCGAAGATTCTCTGGCTTTGATAGCAATTATAAAATAAAACATGAGAGACTACCAATAAACAGCACTGCCTTAAAAACTCAAACACACTGTCAAAGCACATAGAAATACGCTGTGTGTTTCTACCATCGTCGTTGATTAGACACTGGGTTTATTTGAAAGATGAGGCTTTGTCAGAAGGAGAAATCTGAAGCTGCAAAGGCTGAAATACGGCTATGGATATTTCCACACGGCTGCCCAAGTGAATTTAAATTGCTAAAGCATACATATACACCGATCGACATACACTTTAAAACCTCCTGCCTAATATTTTGTAGGTCCTCCTCATGCCGCGAAAAATACCCCTGGCCCGTTGAGGCATGGACTCCACAAGACCTCCAAGATGTTAGGAGAAGGTCTTTTATGCCCTGTAAGTTCCTTGGATCGGACTTTGTCCAACACATCCCACAGATGCTCAATCAGACTGAGACGTGAGGAATTTGAAGGCCAAGTCAACACCTTCCTGGTGGTACGTGTCAAAGTGACATCCACATGAATGCCAGGACCCAATGTTTCCCAGCTGAACACTGCCTAGAACATCGCACTGACTCCACCAGCTTGCCGTTTCCCCATAGTGCATCCTGGTGCCGTCTCTTCCCCAGGTAACGACACACACACACCCGGCCGTCCACATGATGTAAAAGAGAACATTATTCATCAGACCAGACCACCTTCTTCCATTGCTCCATGGTCCAGTTCTGATGCTCATGTGCCCATTGTAGGTGTTTTCAGTGGTGTACAGGGGTCAGCATGGGCTACAGAAGCTCTTCTGTGGGATCGGACCAGACGGACTAGCCTTCGCTCCCCACACACGTCAATGAACCTTGGGCGCCCATGACCCTGTCACCGGTTGTCCTTCCTTGGACTACTTTTGGTAGGTATTAACCACTGCATACCGAGAACACCCCATCCCAGAACACTGGGAACACCCCAGTCGTCTAGCCAGCTTCGTTCAGATCCTTACTCTTGCCCATTTTATCTGCTTCCAACACATCAACCTCGAGAACTGACTGTTCACTCGCTGCCTAATATATCCCACCCCTTGACACTGTTACGAGGTAATCACTGACAGGTGAAGTTATTCACCTCGTGTTATTGCTGCTTGGTGTATAACATATTTACACCGGGACTCTGTTAATGCTCGATTCTGATTGGAAGAAGGTGTTTATTTATTTTCTTTAACAGCAGCTCTGAACAGTTCCTGCAACTGCAACGTTTAGGGATGTATTAATGCGCTCATTCTAACATTTTATTGTTCCTATAGTAACAACGTACACAGGGAAGGAGTCTCCATTATCACTGCTTCATAACAGCAGCGGTAACTCTGCTCCTTTAACTTCTCCGACAGAATAAAAAAGAAAAGAAAAAGGCTTTAGAACAGAGGGCTTTCTGTTTTCTCGAACATAACAAGCTGCATTTTTCTCTTAATAACTTCGAGAGAGAAAGTAAGAGGCTGGTGAGGGAACGGCTCTTTATCACTGTTATATCATAATTGATAACAGGGACTATCTTGTTCTGCAGACGTTTCGCAACATTAAACACAACTATAAACAAATAAAAACTATGGTGTGTCGCTATTAAATGAATTTTTTTTTTTAAAGTTCAGAAATTACTGAGAGATAAAACAGGAATAAAACACTTCGAGATTCCCCGCTATTGGAAAATAATCAACTTAACAGATCACACCCCCCTGTCGTTAATTACTTTCCTGTAACAGAATACTCCTTCGTCTTTTTCTTCTTTAATCATCAACAGCGATGCGTTTCCCTACGCTGAGAAATATCAACAATGTGTCACGACTCTGAGCCAGTAAACACAAACTGTTTATGTAGAATATTCCCTTAAGCACTAACTGAAAGCAGCACATGCTCGCAGACTCTTCCATAAAGCTTCGTACAGTCTGGAAGCCTCAGTGGAATAACGTGCTCTGAATCTGCAGTCTCGGCTGGCTAGGTCTCCGAGCACCACTGTTTCTTAAAGCCTATTAAAACAGGCAGGGGCAATTACTTTGACACTAGAACATATTGGGGAAAGTTCATATTTCACCCACACTCCTTCATACACTCAGTCCAGCAACTTTCGGTGTGTAATAGCTGAGGCTGCCTCGGGACAAAATGAGTGCGCTAGTACGGAGAGGAAAAAAAAGGGGGGGGGGGGGGGGAGCCTCAACTGAACCTCATTTCCTCCAAATAAATTTTTAGACTTAGGAAGAACATTTCATCCTAAAAGCACCATCAGCAAAGATCAGAAACCAGAATTGTCTAACATCAGTGCCAGATCTTTGAAGCAAATATGTATCTGGGCAGTTTATAGCTTGAGAAATGATTAGTTTAAACATCTTGACATCTCGTGATGCTCAATATGCGCTTTATTCCCTTCATGCTCTGCTTCTGCTTTCCCGTCAATCAATAATGATTAGTAACAGAAGATGGATGATGATGGAGGCGGATCTCCATTAATTAAGGCACAAAAACAAAAGTAAACAGCAGCGTTAGAAACGTTCCACAAAAGCAGCGTAGTCGAGTAAATCAGCACACAGCAGAGATTCCCAGTAGGAACCGATAAGGTCATTGCATGTGTCCATTAAACCCAGTCGTAAAACCTTTAGTTGCGGTCCATGCTCCTTCACTCATCCAACTGTGAACATTCCCAGGGTTTAATTTACCGAGTGCTCGCTGACCTTTCCTGGCCGACCGCAAATCCATCTTAAGCTCCAATTTAAAAAAAAACAAAAAAAAAAACGTTACATCATCATTGTGAGGTCAGGTATTAATAAGGGAATCACGCCTAATAGATTCGTAAAGGGAGAATGGTTCAGTGTTTCGGCCGAGACCAGACCTCCACTTGGAGTTCTCAGTCACACACGGACACTGAAAGACCGGTGATACACTTGCAGAGTAATGTTGCGTACGTGTGTGTGTGTGTTCACATTGTTCACACACTTGCCAGTGCATCTTTTATGAATCTGGAGGATTAAAGGCGATATCCGGATATCAGAGTCAAAACAATCCTGGTTTCCAGGGAAATTCCTGATTGCCCTGAAGAATGTTAGCAAATTCATTGCAGCTGTTTGGGGCTGTATATTTGCCCATATGCGGAGATGTCATGCAAAGCTTTCTGCCGATGTTGTGGTGGCTGTTATAATCTTGTGAATCACATATTATACTACAATATTTATACTACAATGTGAACAAGTCATACACACCACATATATTTAGAAACCACAGAGATTAATAAATAATAATGTGATCAGGGACACATGGCTTTCCACCAGATTTCGGAGCGTGGCTGTGAGGATGTGTGTTCATTCTGCTACAAGAGCGTTAGTGAGGTCAGGTACTGATGTCAGGTGAGGAGGTCTGGGGTTCAGTCAGTGTTCATTCCAGTTCATCCCAAAGGTGTTCAGTGGGGTTGAGGTCGGGGATCCGTGTAGGACACTTGAGTTCTTCCAGTCCAACCTTAACAAACCATGTCTTCACTGAATTCACTTTGTGTACAGGAGCATTGTCATGCGGGAACAGGTTTGGGCCTCTTGGTTCCAGTGAAGGGAAATCTTACTGTTACAGCACGCAAAGACTTTCTATACAATTGTTTGCTTCCAACTTCGGGGCAAAGGGTTTGGTGGAAGAACCACATGCCGGTGTGATGGTCAGGTGTCCACATACTTTTAGCCCTATAGTGTATGGTTAGTCTGCTGCTGACTTGTTACGTTCTATACTCCCTCCACTTTGTGATTTGGTCTTGCACCATATGAATGCATAGCGTTGTCTCCTGAGCACCATAGATAAATTCCTTATTGGGTTAAACCAGACATGCCAATGGTCTTGGATGGGAAACCTTTCCAATTTGAGCTTAACAACTTTCTACATGGACCCACATCTCTGTAAAGTCCAAGTCTCTCACAGCTAACGCAGTATATACAGTACCGCTATCTATACGCATGTGTGTTAGGTAAAGTCAACAGTAAAGTCAGAACAAGCTGAAGAGCAACACCACTCTCTTTGTCTTTCTTGCTCATGCCCCTCTTGGAAGGGGAAAAAAAAGAAAAAGACGAACCAGGCGAAGTGCTTTTACAACAAAAGAATAAACAAACAAACAAACAAACAAATAAATATAAACCCAAAGGAGGAGCCCACCAGAGGTGCCCAGTGGTCTGCATCACCACAAATTACCTATAAAATCCAAATAGTAGGCTCTTAAACGGACAACCTGCCACCGTAGTGGGAGCTTTATATAATGCAACATAACTTTCCCACTCCCTAAAGTACTGCAGTACTGCCTCCCAATTCCTGGTCACATCAACCTGCCATGGGAGCTCTGTACTGAGACCCCCTATGCCCTCCCAATCATATGCACACCACAACCAGAGCTGGCACTCACTGAAATAATGGCTACACACCGAGCTGACCGGTTCATGTAACTTTCTGTGCTTAATTACAGTATCTCTTTGCAAAGATGTTTCTGTTTTAATTCTCTCTGCTGTGCTGCTGGAGTGTGAAACATCAAAGCCCAGGAGATCAATTACAGAGGGGTATTTACAGCAGGGAGGGAGGAGGGAGCAAAGTACAGAGGGGTGCTGACAAACTTTATCATCCATCCTTCTGTTAGTCACTGAGCCTGTGACCGACTGACTGATGTTCGATCGCTTAATACTGATGATAAAGGACAAACCACAGAGGATTAGAACATACACACAGCACGGTTTTGTATAGCACAGGCACGCAAACAGATGCCTTCATTTAGTTTCAAGGCAAGACACTACAGGTAGAAATGACAATTCTGGTAAATAATGTCTCATATATAAATATATTTATTTGGCGGACCTTTAAAACCTTCTAGAATTCTGCATAAGTATAACAAGCACCATCAGATTTGAACACATGTCCTAAAAGTAGATAAAGAGAACCCAAATAAACAAATGAGACAAAAATATTACACATAGTCATTTATTTATTGAGGAAAATGATCCAATATTACATATCTATGAGTGGGAAAAATAGGTGAACCTCTACAGGATTAGCAGTTTAATTTGAAGATGAGTCAGGTGTTTTCAATCAGGTGTGAGTGAGCACCATGTTTTATTTAAATAACAGGGATCTATAGGGATTTATCTACTGTAAAAGAGCTGTTGATGCTCATCAGGCTGGAAAAAGTTACAAAACCTTCTCTAAAGTGTTTGGACTCCACCAGTCCACAGTCAGATAGATTTAGGAAATTCAAAATCGCTATTACCCTCCCCAGGGGTGGTCGAGCAACAAAGATCACTCCAAGAGCAAGACGTGTAACAGTCCACAAGGTCACAAAGGAACCCAGGCTAATTTCTAAGCTACTAAAGGCCTCTCTCACGTTGGGTAATGCTAATGTTCATGAGTCCACCATCAGAAGAACACTGAACAACAATGATGTGAATGGCAGGGTTATAAGGAGAAGGCCCCTGCTCTCCAGAAAGAACATTGCTGCCCTTCTGCAGTTTGCTAAAGATCTTGTGGACAAGCCAGAAGGCCATTAGAAGAATGTTTTGTCATTTGGTTTAAATGAGAAGTGTTTTGTTTGAAGAAAGTAAAACACTGCATTCCAGCATAAGAACCTTATCCAATCTGTGAAACACGGTGGTGGTAGTATCAGGGTTTGGGACTGTTTTTCTGCATCTGGTCCAGGATGACTAGCCATCGTTGATGGAACAATGAATTCTGAATTATACCAGTGAATTATAAAGGAAAACGTCAGGACATCTGTCTATGAACTGACACACGAAGAGAAAGTGGGTCACGCAGCAAGACAACGATCCTAAACACACAAGTCGTTCTACCAAAGAATGGTTAAAGAAGAATTAAGTCAATGTTTTGGAATGGCCAAGTCAAAGTCCTGACCTTAATCCAACAGAAATGTTGTGGAAGGACCTGAAGCAATATCTGATGATATTTTAGGCCATATTTATGCAGAAATATAGAACATTGTCAAGGGTTCACAAACTTTCAAGCACAACTGTCTTTCTCATGAGGATGCCTTAGCAGTGAAATAAATATCTGAATGAACACCATTAAAACACAAGAATTTTTAGCCCGATTATGAATGTAAACGTATGCATATTTAATTAGACGACGCCTTGTTTGCATAAATGATTTTAATTCTTTTAAAAAGTTCACATGGAAAAATAGTAATATCAGCTGTAAAAGATTATTCACCTGCAATGCCATGCCTTAATACCATGACGTCGCACCGCTATGCATAAGATACCATCCGAGTAACATGGACCACATTTTTAATCACAGGTGACTACACTCTACAAGCTGATATAATTTGACATGGTCAAAAAATAAGCAGAACCCTATAGTATTAGTTGAACAAAGCATTTACACAAAGGACTGAGAGCTTCAAAATCTGAACAGCTGAAATACAAGAAATCTACATACAAAGCAAACCATAACCTACTAACGTAATGTGAAAACAAGGAATTAACATGAAACAGCTGAACTCACAAACAAGAACAACTGTGCTCAGTCATAAACAATTGCCGTATCAGTGTGTGATTAGGTCCCCTGGTACACTACAGTATATTTAATGGTTGCTCAAATTGGCCTCACATTCACATATACAACATTTTATGCACTATTAACACGGCTTTATCTGCATGATTTCCATAAACGCTGTGCAACCTTGATACTGTCCGAACGTTACATCAGCCAGGCCGTGATACCAATTACTGAATACACGTATACATGCACAGACAGACAAGACGACACCGACAGACACACAGAAACAAAACTCCCCCCTACCTGACAAACCTCAAGAGAGAGAAATAGTCTCATGGCAGGGTACTGTGCAAATAACAAGTAATTAAGTTCAGGCCGTGAGGTAGAGCACCAAGGGGACCAGGGGCCTTTGCGTGCTGAGTGTGTTAGCATGTGACACTGTGGAGTTTTATTTAAAAAGCAGATGGCAGGGTGAAAATGAAGATGAATGGGACAGAAGCCTGGTGTGAGATGAGAGCTAATTATCCAGGTCTGTGCTGGGGCCTGGTGGAGCAGAGGCCTATACGGATGCAGCGAAGCCCGGGGCTCTGTTACTCAGACAGGCCGCGTTCCGAGCACAGGGACAAGGGCGCAGTAAGACTGCTGTGTCCTCACCGTCACCTCAGAGGACCATATGTCCTCCACGGGGGTTGCTTCAGCAATCCCAGAATGCAATGTGCCAGGCAGAAGAGCACTAAAAAGTTCTGACAGTCTGACTGAAAAAACATAGATGTCATATGTCTTTCTCTTTCTAAACCACTGGCTTAATTTCTCTCATTTAATTGTGTTAGAGAGTGAGTGAGTGAGTGTGTGTGTGTGACAGAGAGAGAGATGGAGAGTCAGTATCGAGTGAGAATCCTCAATAATTGTATTCACGCATGCTTGCCCTACCAGCTACAGAGACTCCCATCAAAAGCAATAACAGCCTAAATAAGGTTATAGTTTAATTATTCTAAGTGATTCAATAGTAATTATAGTGCAACCTTGATGAGGCAGCCATTGTTTATCTTGTGCTGATGACTCACACTAGCCCTGCTCCTACAGTACCATACACAATCCTAGGAAATTGAATGCGTAGACTCGGTATTACAATGTCTTCATGAGCAGATACATAATATTAGGATATTCAGCAATAAGCAAGTTTATACAAACAAGGTTCTGTCGCTGGTGGTTACAATGGACTTTCCTGACATAACAGGTCATTACGGTCTGTACCACACTGAATATAGAGCTCTTACCTTAACATTTTCCCTGTAAGAGGGCCACGGGCATAGAGCGGTTCTTCAGCAAAACCCTCGCCTACTGCTACTGGGCCAATTTAACTCCAGCGTAACCGACAGGCTGCTTGTGAAGTGCCATTCTGACAGGTGGGCAATCAACAAGTCTCCGTGGGCAGCTCCAGAGCGCATTAACACCAAGTTGTCATCGGAGCTAATGCATGCACATTAGCAACAATCCCCACTTAGGCAGAAAAAGGAAAAGAAAGAACACCTACGCCAAAGTGCCAATCACTTCCAGGCAGGTTAGAAGCGCTATGATTGGTCAGGGGATTAACGGAAAACACACAAAACATAGATCTTGAAGAAAGAGAAGCAGAGAACAAATATCATGGAAGGAGCTTTGTTCTAGCTAATAAACTGTGATACATCACCAGATACGCGCCCTGATCGAGAATATTTCACAGGTCAATGCGCAATTATGAGACAAAATGCACCACACCGGCTAGTGGAACTGTACAACATGAACTATGCAATGCTCATGGAGACAAAAGTCTTAACCGGTGTAATGAAAGGTAATGTATCACAATTATGAGTCATGTTACTATGCTTGGAATACATTAGAGAAGCAGCTTGATCAATCTCAATTTCCCTCAGACTTCCCTGGAGTCTGAGGAATGAGGCAAAACTCATAATGTACATATGGTACCAGAGACAGGAAAAGACTAACAGCGCAGTGTTAATGAAGGGGGACTAAGGTTAGATTGCAGTATTAATGAGAAATGAAGAATGGGGAGATGAGCCAAGCACACAGACAGGAGAAATATTTTCCGTTTGCTTCTCTTTACCGTGATTGCAGTCTTTCAGAACTGGCCTTTGGCTGACCATGTGAGTTGCTTCATCTGTGGAATACCAAAAAAAAATAACAACAAACAAACAACAACAAAACCGTGTATGAGCGAGTATAAGACTGAGAAAGACAGACCTATGGGACATTTGTATAAACACGTCTGCTACAATCATTTTCGGTAAGTCAATAGTGTAGGTATTCTCAACTGGGGAGTGAATTCAGTGTTGAAAGATATAAAGTGAGATATTATGAAGAGTGTGTTTTTTTTTTGTCATTGAGGAGTTCATTTCGAGTTCATAGCGTTCTCATTTGATATACGCTATATACTGATGTGCACAGATCTATGGATTAATCTCAGTGGAATGATTCATACTAGTCTTCTACTCGTGTCTGATTCCACTCCAGCATCAATTTATTAGCAGCATCAATTTAACATTGATTTTATGCAGTTGCTATGCTCTACAACGGAGCGTGCGCCGATGTAGGATGGTTGTTCAGGGGGCATTTTTTTTTTCTTCTTCCTCTTCTTGCACAGTGCCTACTCGTGTGGTGAAATAGATGAAAACGTCTGTGCTAATGCGGGTGGAGCAGAGCAACAGGAGGTGCGACATTAGACCGTGGTCCAAAATTGCGCTCGGTCTCTCAAGAGCAGAATTTAGCGTGCGCACAAAGCTTGACATGACAAGAAGGACTGAAAGAGTTGTATCGTTTCTTACAGCCTGGTTTGGTGGATGTACCCACTTTTAAAATAAATCACCCGACTGCTAACTATATCCAGTTGTCTGAATTATGTTAGTTGTAATAAATAAGAACAAACGGCTCAGCCGTGGCGCTTAATTATCACTCAGATGGTAGAATCAACCGAATGTCTAAATAATGAAGCACAAGATGCTGCAAATTTAGACTTAATTAGGATTGAAGTGTTCGTAAGTGAATGCAGAGGTGGCAACAGCCTAAACACAACTATTTTTCATTTATTCTTTTGCAGCCCCGACAGTCCCCAGTCCCGGTCCGCTTGATTTCTATTGGCTCACAGGACTGAGGGTCATGAATTCACAGCCCAAAGTTCACCTTCCATAACGGTGGTGCAAATGAACCGCTACCAGAAGCAAGAGTGACTTTCAGGTCTCGTGTCCTTTCCCCTTCAGTGATTTAACGTTACTGCTGGGTGAATTGTATTTGCATTCAGTCTGATTGCTGCTTTATCTGAAAAGCACCAAAGCTGTTGGCACCTCTGAGAGTGAGCAAACGAACAGAAAACGCTGCAGAGAAGAGCTGATTGGATATCTTCAAATCTTTTGATAAAATATTCATTTCATTTCTTTTTTTTTTACATAAGTGATAAAATTGCATCGCAACTTAAGCATTTATTTGAATTAGGCTGTCAGTTTGGTTGCAACTGAATGCATGTATGTGTGTGTGTGTGTGTGTGTGTGTGTGTTCCTGAACCCAGGAGGCATGAGGATGGGCTGGATTCACTCAGCCTGTGGTCAGAGCGATCAGAGCAGGCCATACTAGAAGTACCTGGCTCTGTAACCAGTTGTGACATCAGCCATCCAGTGTGAACATCAGAGCCAGACAGCAGCCGTAATAAAAGAGGAGTAGATGTCCTATGCTTTACCTTACTGAGGGGAGGAAGATGGGTCCCGAAGGTTCCATACCAGCTATACTAACGTGATTTTATACATTCACACTGCCCACTCGAGAGACGCGGTCAGGGTGAGATTCATGGTGTCGAGAGAAGTGCAATATAGCAGATAGATAGCAAGGGCTTTAAGAAGAGATTACTGAAGAAAGACTGAAGGTGCAGGGGCTGCATGTCAAATGAGAGGTATAGCGAGTGTGATGGCGGGAAGTGGAGAGGACGTGATGAAAGAGATGAGACTCACCTCGGGGCCTAGGTGCTCTCTTCCGTCGGTCTCTGAAAGCAGCTCCGGATTGCAGCGCTTCCAGCAGACTGTCCATCACGCCAGTCTCATCTTTTTCTACACAGAGATAGAGAGAGAGAGAGAGAGAGAGAGAGAGAGAGATAATCAGATGCTGTTTTCCTTTTCCATTTCGCTTTCATGTCCTTGGGTGTGAGTTAGCATAGCAAAGCCCACTGATTCAACAAGCTAGACCATGAACAGTACATCAGAGTGCAAAGCCTGGAGATTTGAGAAGCAGACAAGCCCTTAACTGGCTCATACATCACCTACAAGCCTCTCACTCTAAACAAATCCACTGTATTGGAGATTTTCTCGGCCCGCTCATAAAAAAAAAAAACAAACAAACAAAAAAAACCAAAAAACAACAACACCACCAACTAAATAAAAACGGATCCAGAGTTGAAGTTGTTAACCTGAGACCACTGGCTTTTCGGCAGCTGGCGCCTCCGGAGAAGAGAGTGGCCCAAGTGGACAGAATAGAGTCACCCTGGGTTTAAGCCTGCAACTAAATCACTGACTACAGCACATCCCCCCTCTGAACACACACACAGACACAGCTTAGCAGGGGAGAAAGAAAAAGAAGAAAGCAGAAAATAAATCTGACAGAAAAGTGTTTCACAGGGTTTTCAAAAAGTGTTTTTCAGCCGTGTGCTGGAACAGGGGGAGCCTTGTGTGTATGTTTGAGCGCACACAGCCTTGAGAGTGTAACCTTGCGAAGCAATCCTTTGGCATATTGATACCGAACGTGCCGAAAGAAAAGAAACGTACGCTCGCTCATATATAGTCAAATGGTGGAAAAAGATTTCATGCTTTATGAACAAAACAGATTAAATCATGGTTTGCAATATAGCTTTCTTCAGTCCAGTTTGAGCTCAGTTTCATTTTAGGCTTCTTGAGTTTAAAAAAAAAAAAAAGAAAAAAAGAAAGCATCACCTACGTATGTGCAAGAAAACATGGAGTGACTGTACAATTCCAATAATCATAAACACACCACTAAAAACAACTAAATGGCTAATCCTGATTACCAGTGAGCATATTTTATCACCTCAGCGACTTAGTTCAACGGCTTAAACCTATCATGGTCCGATATTCAGATTATTAATAGACTACGTAGTGAGTGAATTAGAACCACATAAAGCCGATGTCTTAAAACGGCTAACTAGCTGAAATAACAATGCGAGACTCATAACATGTTCTGTTGGTGGAGTACTTTTAAAAGCAAGTGGCTAACGTGACCAAGCTACTTTGAGTGTCAATCGTAAAATTGTTATGAGTTTGGTTTCCCATCACTTTGTTCACACACACACACACACACACACACACACACACACAGGTTTGCTAGTTATAATATCAGCACAATGATCTGCAGCTTAGACATCAAAACGAGACACGTTCATGAGGCTGTCATTTCTAGCCCAACCCTAAACTGTCAATAACACGCATTTATTGTAAAGAAAAATATTGGGACGTATACACGATATGGCCAAATGTTTGTGGACACCTGACTCTCACACCCAAAAATATGCTTGTTAAACATCCCGTTCCAGATTAAGTCCCCCATTGCTGTTATAATAGCCTCCAGTCTTCTGGGAAGGCTTGGCACTAGATTTTGGAGCGTGGCTGTGCGGATGTGTGTTCATTCATCCACAAGAACATTAGTGAGGTCAGGTAAGAAGACCTGGGGTGCAGTTGGCGATCCAGTTCTAGACAATTGTGTGCTTCCAACTTTGTACCAACAGTCTGGAGAAAAACGACACAAGGGTGTGATGGTCAGGTGTCCACATACTTTTGGCCATATCACGAACTGTATCATGTCAAATGAACTTGACAAAGACGGCGCACCGTTCCTGAAAATAATCTGTGGAGAAGCAACTTTTGCCTCATTACGCAACGTGGGAATGGGCGGGGTTTAAAATTGTACCACAGCCAGCCAGCCAACAGAGGGGCTCAGAGACATGTTGGCTTCACGTTTGAATTCCCATCATGATGTCCACCCATATATGTAATGCAGTCACTGGTCTGAGGCTCACACATCTATTTACCCAGTGCTTCCCACCTGCGTTTTATAATGAAGTAGTAGGTTCTAAAGTAGTGTGGAGAAGGGGGGGTTCGGGAAGATAACAGAACATGGAGGTGTTCCCGTTCTATATATAATGTATTCATATTTTCTTCCTTTATTGTGATGGTAAAGGTGTAGAGATGTTTATCGGCCATTTTGAAACGTGCACGTTTAAATCCTATACATGACGTCAGAAGCTGAATTAGCACAAACTATGCAAAGTGTCAGACAACGCTGCTGAATATGACTCTATAGTTGGAAAAGATCCAGAATGTGTCAGGGGAGGAAAAAAAAAAAAGCAGAACCATATGCCAGTTGTAAGAGAAAACCCTGAAATACAGAGCCAGAGGAACAGACGAGGAACAGTATGTTGTCTAAGGATGTATCAGAGGAGCTCCTGTCTCTCAAGCCTTCTCTCTCTGGTGAACACCGACTCAATTAGAAATGGAAAATGAACCAAATGCAATGAGGATCTGCCACCAAATTAACAGACACCGTACGAAATGCAAAGCTCATGTAAGATTCCTCATGCTGCATGTGGACTTGAAGTCAGAGATCATTTCAACTACACTTAACATGACTTGATGGACTACTGGTTAAGGGAGCTCGGCAAAAAGGCCAGAGAGTATCCTTCCCACTACAGCATAACAGTTCCCACTTGACATTTCTGCAACAGAAAGCAAACTGAAAAGAAGAAATAAAAAATAAATAAATAAATAAAACTCTCTCATACCATAGCCAGAGGGAAAGGGTAGGCTACATGACATAACTAGACTACGAATGATAACCGCTCGGAATAAACAGTTAATTATCACATACGTTTCGCACAAATTATTCATCAAATTATAGTTTTTATCTACTGCATATTTAGCACCCAGCACCAACTAGCGTTTCCTTACATTTATTGCAAACCAAAAGGTGTTTGTTTATCACGATTTGTCCTACCATAATTTATCTCCCTGTTATCCATCAATAATTTCTTTGGTAGTCTATCTCTTTCAAGACCTCCTTTCTCCTCCTACACAAGAGATTATATCGTGCTCCTTTCCATAGGTGTTAATGACATGGGTCTGGTTCATATTGGTGGGGGGGCAAATAATACAGTGCAGGTGGGCCTCAATCAACAGCTATTCTTTAAGTGAGTACCAAAGAGACAGGGGGGAGGATAGATAATTGGGGGGTAGGAATATATATATATATATATATATATATATATATATATATATATATATATATATATATATATATATACACACACACACACCCCTGCAATCTACAATGGTCTATTTTTACTCAGCATTGCAGGGCTAAAAGTACACACCAGCCAGTGCTAAAAGAACGCAGTAAAACCAGGCGTGAATATCAATCACATATTGCATTGTTCAACACTGAGGGAGCAGCACAGAGAGCCAAACTCCACAAACCTCATCCAATCACAGCGCTGTCTGTCTGAGCGCGCATGCCAGAGGACACTAGAAAGACACTTCTTGACACCCACGTCATTACCAAGCTTAGTGCTGAACTCTGCTATACACAATCCAATCTAATCCAGGCCAATTACAAAGGTCTGTAATCCGACACGTACGCTGCGCTGAACACTTAATCTGGAGAACAGACCAGGATGGAGTGAAAAGGGAAAGGTGGGAGGCTACTAATATTTGACCTTAACGCCGTGGTTGCCTTTTATTACCCTGTACAGTGGGTGGGTGTAGAGAATGATGGATGGGGGGATAGATTAATGGACTGATGGATGGATGGATGGACAGGTGAGTAGTTAGGTGGAAGATAAATAAGAGAACAAGAACACGTCAGAGGAAAGGGGAAAAGAAAAAAAAAAAAAAAACAGAGATGAGATGAGAAAGATAGAGGAGGGAACCTGCTGAGCCACTGATGGAGGAGACAGAAAGGGTGAGGAGAGTTTAATAACAGAGAATGAAGGGGGATGTGGAGGTGTGAGAGAAAAACATGTGGGATGATTTAGTGGCCAAAAGAACTACACCAGACTGACCAATTTGGTGGACATTTGGTTCTCTCCTTGCTCTCCATTAAGATTTACAATTAAATGTCTTTATAGTTCTTTAGAAGATTAAAGATTCTGCACACATTTTTACCATCAAATCAGCTGCTTCTAATCAGTTTGTAATGCCACGGTACCTGTGATATCTCAGAAAGCTGTATCGTCACATAACTTAGCATAAAATTGATATTATACCATTACGTTCGCCTAGGCTCATGATTAATGACGGCAATCAAATCAAATCCAAGCAGACTGCACACTGTGCTCTGTGGAGGAAAAAAAAAAAAAAAAAAAAAAAAAAAACATTACAATGAGAAAACTACAGCATTCACCTACAACATCTTAAACATATAACTCGGCTCAAGGAGTTTGTTGCTAGCGGCCCATAGCAACAAGCAACACAAGAGCAAATGCTGGCTAGGTGAATTAATGTCTACAGACAATGCTAGGTGTGTGTTTTGACAACAAAGGATTCTGACACGATGAAACCATTGAGAGAAAAAACATCTGTACAGAAGAGCTTTTCCCAGGTAGAATAAAGCCCGCTTTTGTCCAGTGCAATGCTACACGATTCACCGTAACTAAAATCGGCTAACTAGTTAGGGTGAACATATTCCGGTATTCTAAAAAGAGGACATCTTTTGTTTACACTATTAGCGTCACTTAAATATATATAAATAATATCGGTTTCACTCCGTCCACGTTTGACCTTTTTCCCTAGATTCCTTTGAATGTCCACGGGATACAATTTTAAGGTCCGAAAAAGAGGACGTTTGGTCACCCTATAACTAGCGCACTTCATTTTCAGCCAACATTACAAACAACATGTACTTGGTCTAGGGGGAAATTTTTTTTAAAAAAAATGCTATGGATGCATCCCTAAAAACAACTCTAGCAGAACGAGAAGATCCATGAAGGTTGTAGCTACATGAAGTCATTCATTCACACAGATATATGTGCCTGAAGGGAGCACAGAATGTGGTATCCTTCATAAAATAGCTCCTTAAGGAAAATCAAATATAACCTGATCAAAACCCAACACAAAAATGCCTAAGAGATTCTGAAAAAGGGGACTCACTAAATACAAGATGTTCTAATCAGTAAGCGGTCTGTAATTACCTCCTATCTGACCTTTGCAAATCCCCATATAGAGATCTTTTCTCTTTCACTCCACAGCTCATGAACAGATACACAGAGCTGATCTCAGCTTCCCTACCCGACTTATGTCGCTCTGTCAAAATGCCAGCCTCCAATCTGATCTGACAAATGCACATGATTCCAAAGTCATTTTTAGATCATAAAGGTCAAATATTCTTGTGACAAAAGGATAACAACGTGGATTTCTTTAACATGCAAAATGTACAGTATTAAGTGGATGTATCCTGCAGAAATTCTGGTATCTGTATACCGTAATGTTCTCCCCACACCTTGAAGGTGAACCTTTCCTTTACACGCACACACACGACGCAGGATAACCCTATCGTCAAAAGGGCTCGGATTAGCAATTGATATGTCTGACTGGATTTACAAAAACAAAAGATTCCAGTGTTTAATACGTTAAAACGTGTTAAATAGAAGACAAAACAGCCAGCACCAATATACGCATAGAATCAACACCGCAAAATATCCATATTCTAGCCATTAAAATGGAAGCATTTGTACATTTTGTTTCATGAAATTTCATTTCACTTCACACGTTTTCCCCAAGAGCAAGAATTCGCTAATTCTATGAAATAATGTGCTTCGTGAGATGCCTAAATACAAAGTCAGTTCACTCTAAATTCACTTTTACATTAGGCCATGATTTTTAGTCGTTAAAATAGCTGTACTATTCTTTTTGTTCCATGTGACCTTGGTCCGTAAGGACGATGTACCGGCTTGGTCGTCTTTGATCTATTCCCGTAAGGACGATGTACCGGCTTGGTTGTCTTTGATCTATTCCCGTAAGGACGATATACCGGCTTGCCCGTCTTTGATCTATTCCCGTAAGGACGATATACCGGCTTGCCCGTCTTTGATCTATTCCCGTAAGGACGATATACCGGCTTGGTCGTCTTTGATCTATTCCCGTAAGGACGATAGACCGGCTTGCCCGTCTTTGATCTATTCCCGTAAGGACGATAGACCGGCTTGCCCGTCTTTGATCTATTCCCGTAAGGACGATAGACCGGCTTGGTCGTCTTTGATCTATTCCCGTAAGGACGATAGACCGGCTTGGTCGTCTTTGATCTATTCCCGTAAGGACGATAGACCGGCTTGCCCGTCATTTGATCTATTCCCGTAAGGACGATATACCGGCTTGGTCGTCTTTGATCTATTCCCGTAAGGACGATAGACCGGCTTGCCCGTCATTTGATCTATTCCCGTAAGGACGATAGACCGGCTTGCCCGTCATTTGATCTATTCCCGTAAGGACAATAGACCGGCTTGCCCGTCTTTGATCTATTCCCGTAAGGACGATATACCGGCTTGGTCGTCTTTGATCTATTCCCGTAAGGACGATAGACCGGCTTGGTCGTCTTTGATCTATTCCCGTAAGGACGATAGACCGGCTTGCCCGTCTTTGATCTATTCCCGTAAGGACGATAGACCGGCTTGGTCGTCTTTGATCTATTCCCGTAAGGACGATAGACCGGCTTGGTCGTCTTTGATCTATTCCCGTAAGGACGATAGACCGGCTTGCCCGTCTTTGATCTATTCCCGTAAGGACGATAGACCGGCTTGGTCGTCTTTGATCTATTCCCGTAAGGACGATAGACCGGCTTGGTCGTCTTTGATCTATTCCCGTAAGGACGATAGACCGGCTTGCCCGTCATTTGATCTATTCCCGTAAGGACAATAGACCGGCTTGCCCGTCTTTGATCTATTCCCGTAAGGACGATAGACCGGCTTGGTCGTCTTTGATCTATTCCCGTAAGGACGATAGACCGGCTTGGTCGTCTATGCCAAATCCCCGTAAGGCCGATATAGCGGCTTTACAGTGTAAACGTTATCCCCGTAACGCCGGTGTACCGGCATTACTCTGCTATGATTCCTTACTTATTCAATTATTATTTTTTGACCCGGAAGGTTGATGACGTCACGACGTGATTACGTTATTACGCCGGCATTACGATGAAGCTGATCCAAGCGTGAATATTGGTGTAATAGTAGAAGTGAACTAAAAATGCCAAAGCGAAAAGCTAATCGTGTTCCAGCTAAAAAGTTACACCTACAGTGAACACAGGTACATCTAAAACAGTGAAAAAAAAACATACACAGTTATACAGGCGAGAGCGAGGATTCTAGATAGTGACAGTAGTGAAAGTTCAGGTGACGTTGAAACCAAAACTGATAGAGACGCAAACTCTCCTGATTCAGACCCCGATCCGTCTTCATCTTTAGCATCAACCAGTGCGACCGACACTGCAGGGGTCTGGAGTCATAACGGGACCATCTCTGTGCATTCGTGAAAACACTACCTGCTGGTCTGATTATCACCAGAAACTTGACTTTTGGCGCTGAAATGCATTTATTTATTTATTATTTATAAAGGCTTTGACCACGCTGACGCTCGTATGGTACTTCTAAATAAGTAGAAGGATTTTAGCGAGCATTTTTTCGTAATTTCTCTAGTTAAGAATTGTGCTCCAAGTTTAGTAAAAACACTGAACTGCTTCATTTTCAAAGTAATATTACACAAATGCATTATTATAAGTTGCTTCAAGGCCTAAAAATGTTAAAATTAAAATGTTGATTTTGGTCCAGGAACTCAGGGTTGGCGTGCTGTATCTCTGGGGAATATAGGGTTATGGGACATAATACTGTGGGAACTTAGGGGTAAGAGGGTTAATGATCAAAAGGTGCAGGATCTTTATTGGTACCTAGAATAATGAAGGCTACAACAGAGGGTAGAGCTTTCTCTCATAAATCACAACAGTTTTGGAGCAGCCTTCCAATTCGTGCATGGGACTCGGACATGGTCGCGGTCTTGTTTGTTTAGTCAAGCTATTCATTAATAGCTTTTTTAAAGCGGAGTATGGCCCCGCATGGATAGCCTACAGTTCACCATGGGTTTACAGAGGATGGTACCACACAGACACCCTAAAGATGGCTGAGGACATTCTTTCTTTAATAGCCAGCAACTGCTATGAACAGTTTACACTCAAGTCTTCATTCCCACATCACAGTATAGTATGTATTGATTCTCATAGACAAAAAGCTCCTTTTAATACACTTGGCATGCTTGACTTTATAATACACGATTATATAAATGGAATGATTTATATTTACACTATCCGGTGTCACCCAGATGAGGATGGGTTTCTGGTTCCTCAAGGATTCTTGTTGCTACCATCACCTCTGGCTTGCTCACTAGCCATAAATTTAAAGTAAAAATGTATATCCAGATTTCTCTAAAGCTGGTTTGTTTAAAAAAAAAAAAAAAAAAAAAAAAAAAAAAAAAAAAAAGCGCTATACAAATAAAATTCTATTGAACATGAGATGCGTTTACACTAGCGAGTGGAAAAGCCACTTTTTTATTTTGAGCTGGATTTTCAGCCCCAACCTGCAATTAGTTTCTATATACTGCTCGAGTCAAATCTATTATATGGACAAAGATTTGTGGACCCCTGACCATCATATCCATATGTCTTTGTTGAACATTTTGAAGCATGACTGTGGGGATTTGTGCTCCTTCGGCAACAAGAGCGTTAGTGAGGTCGGTCACGGATGTTGGATGAGGAGGTTTAGGGTGCAGTCGGTGTTCCAGTTCATCCCGAAGGTGTTCAGTGGGGTTGAGGTCAGGGCTCTGTGCAGGATACTCGAGTTTCACACTAATTTATGCGTCATTTAATTTGCGTTTTACTACTTAGAAGAAGATATAAATAGATATATAGGCATATGGTAGTGCCTCTGGTGAGGGTATGTCGCTAATACAGTTAGCTTGCACTGCTAATCTGCTAGCCGAGGTAAAACAGATGAATGGGCGCTACATGTCCACAGTAGAACTCACTCCATGCTCACGAGCGACTTATCGCATGTTAGAATGAACTCGATGACTCGGCATTACAATTCTTAACAGTGCTGAAGCCAAGTGAAGAACAGATGTTGGTGAAACTGAAAAAAGTTCAACAGACAGCTAAATGTGGTAGAAACACACGTCAAACCTGGAAACATTTGAAAGTCTACAGACTTACTTTCAGGTGTGTTCTTTTTCCTTGAGACTCTTAATATGTAGTTTTCCCTCTAGTAACGGGATTCTATATTGAGTGTGCACTGTGGCAGTCAGGGTCAGAGTTCAGCGCTTCAGGGATTCTCCAGAATCCACCATGAATCGTCCCCAGAGGAGGGATCACATTTCTGCAGGGTTTTTTTTTAAACATCCGTAGTTCTAATTTTGAGGGAACTGATGCCTCGAAAAAGAGGCATTACTTTCTTTCCTGTGCGTTCTCTATATCTTCAGCTCCTACATCATTACTCCGTGTGTGTGTGTGTGTGTGAAAACATATTATAGAAGTAAAAATAGTGCAGAGCTTCAGTTTGTGCAGCAATTTATCATACAATTCCTTCAGCAAACTGCTTCTTACACAGCCAAAAAGTGTCTCCCTGCACACGGTGCTGCACCCACTGCAGGTGCCTCGCATTACCACAGTGCTTTAACTGACAGTTACCGTGGAGACAAAGCGGGGGGGTGGCAATGGTAACCTGGAAACAAAAAAGCTCCTATTTGTGCTACGACTGATTTCTGACAGGAAGGATGAGAGGAAGCATAAAGCAGACAGTTAGAGAGAGAGAGAGAGAGAGAGAGAGAGAGAGAGAGAGAGAGAGAGAGAGAGAGAGTAAGGCAGCGAGAGCATGACCAATGTATTTGTAAGTACAAATTGGTAATTCTTTTCATTAAACCCTCGGTGGGAACAAGACAGACTTTATACGTTTTAAATTGATCCATTAAGAGTCAGAAGAGTAAAGCACAAGGTTATAAATATAAGAGCTGTGGCTCTCGGGAAGAACACAGGGATGTGAACGCCACAAAGTACTGGTTGTGATTCTTCTGTTACTCATCGCTCCGGTAACTAAGATTGCAGTTTGACGTTTTCTGAGCACCAACAATAGTATCTCAGGGTGTTGCCTGCAGCATTGTTAGCTACTGATTTACCCCCCCCACACCATATCACATGGACGATGAGTGATAGCTTAAAACAACAAATAGTCTGAGGCCCCGTTTACACTAGTGTGTTTCCGTTTTAAAACGCATAACTGTTGCTACGGTTACGCCTGCCGTCTACACTACTCCGGAAACTTTTGGAAACGCCGTAGATCACGTTTTGGTTTGAAAACTCCTGGCTCGCGTTTCAGTGGAAACAGAACCAAAATGAAGACTTCTGAAAAAACGAAGGCGGGGCTTTGCCCACATTCGCCCCGTGATTGGGATCTCTGGATCATTGGGTATCCTTACCCGATTCATCAAGCCCCTACCGTATGACCGTTACGCTACCTTGATCGTATACACAACAACGCGGAGACTGAACCGCAAGCTTTGCTGGCTTTAGTCGCCATTCTTATCAGCCACCGTGCAATTAAATTCTGTACTTTATAATACTGCAGCTGCTACATGCGCAAGAGGTGAACTACGATTAGAGTAGGGTTGGCTGATTATTTTTTAAAATTAATCGGATGGGGCGGGGCAGACTGAGTGTTACAAATATAAACGTCAGACTAAAACTTTACACAACTGTTTGTCCAATTATATAAGACTGAAAAGAACCCAATACACACACACACACACACCAGAATATATATTATTCATTTAGGACTGTAGTTTAATTCTGTGCTTTTTGTGCATCCGTAAAAATAATGCATAAATATTTATATATAATATAAACTAAGCATATAACCAAGTATATAAACAGGAAACTGGAGAAAGTCAGTGTCCGTGACTCTGGGATTCTGCTAAAGCTGGAGGTGTCGCCTTACGTGTGTATGACGTCATGCGGCGTCGCCTAGGAAGCGGTTTTTACTTCCGTTTTTTTAACCTAAGTAAGTAAAAAACTGCTCGTGTTCTATGTGAGGTGATATTACCTTTCTAAAATCCACACACTAGACGGTAGTGCAGAGTGCACAGTGTAAGTGTACAGTACTTCGTTTGGGACACAACTTTAGTATTTACTCTCCGAAGCGTGTTTTTTCGGAACAGAAGTAACGTAATGAGTAGACACACCCCGTGCCGCACAGACCGACTAATCCATAATTTTCATAATTGGTTATTATCGATTTTATCGATTAGTTGTTGCAGCTCTAGTTAACAGCAATCGGCAAAAAATCTCATTTCAAGCGACATAAGCCCTACATGGAACAGCGGTTTTGGGTTAGACCGGGAAGAACTAGTGCCTGGTGGGACATTTGTCAATGAAGTTGTTCCCGAGGAACGGCACACGAAGACGCCCTCGCTTTTCCTCGCCATTATGCTCATTGTTGTGCCTGCCGGTGACTAGCAACCGACGTCCTGTGTACACTTGTACGCGCATGC